>NW_028258186.1:85340-243864 GCF_053883595.1 Heterocephalus glaber | reverse complement strand
TCCCAGGAAGCCATGGCAGCAATCAGGAGTGGGGATTGCCTCAAGATTCAGGCAAAGACCAAATCTAGGTTTGCAAGGTCCAGAACTGTACCCTGACCCCTCTTTTTATCCAGTACACCCACACTCCCCAAACATGCAGAGGTATACCTGACCCATACAATTATTGAACCAACTAATATTTACCCAACAGTCACTATGAACCGGCCACTGTACCGGCCACTGGCCACTGGACAAAGTAACAGGAAAGAACAACATAGTCCTTGATCTCTGAGAACAGACATTCTCACTGGGGAGGAGAGAAAATGTAGAAGACAACAAGTACATAATGAATGCATAATATTATTTCACTTTAATAAAATATCATTGATAACATTAATAATAAGTAATAATAAGTATTCTGAAGACAAAATACAAGGTAATATGACAGTGACCATGGGGCAGGAAGGTGACACAGCACACTCCCAGTACACATGGAATGCACACACACACTGAAATATAGCTATCTCTCCCCCTTAAATATATGCACATGTACATGCCTACAAACAGCCATAAGGTGGCAGGGATGGAAAGGCCCCTGGAAGCCATCCAGCTCAGTGGCTTTCAATCTTCTAAAAACAATCTTTATCTTTGGAGAAGCCACATCCTTGGCCTTACCCTTACTCCACCAAACTACACTAAAAGACGCTGAGAACACATTTTTTGTTGTTTTCTTTTCCTTTTTTTTTTTTTGGTGTGGGGGAGTACTAGGGTTTGAACTCAGGGCATTTGCACTGGGATACATCCCAGCTATATATTTATTTAGTTTCTTTTGAGACAGTATCTTACTAAGTCTCTAAATTTCCCAGGTTGGGCTCAAACTTGTGATCCTCCTGCATCAGCCTCCCAGGAGAACATGGTTTTGATGTCAGTGCTCCAATCCAAGTCATCTGATGTACACAAGCATAGTCCAAAGCCCAGGAGAGTGAAAGGCCCTACCTGAATTTGTTAAAAAAAAAAAGCTGGGATTGGGAATTGTGCTTCTAACCACCCTCACCTTGCTCTGCATAGATTTCTCCCAATTTTCATCCGTAGCTGTCTAGCAAATCCAGGGGCTGGGTTTAGGATGGTCGATGATTTCTCTGAAGAAGGAGGGAGCTCACTGAGGACAGAAAGGCAGTAGCCAGGTGAGAACTGGCACAGTGTCACAAGCCAGCTAGCCCTGCTACAGGCAGAGCATTGAAACTAATGAGCATTTTACTTTGCCAAGGAGAGAAGGTAGAGATCAGAGATATGTGTGTGTGTGTGTGTGTGTGTGTGTGCACGCGCTCACATGTGTGTATATGCATGTGGTTGTGTGCACAAAGGGGAAGTCCATGCTACTCAGGACCCTGGCACCAGATTCAAGGTGGGTAGAGATCATGGGCTTTCAGCGACAAGGACTGGAAAAGACAAGCTTCTCTTGGGGAGATATCCTCAGGACCCACATATAGTTTTGAAAATTAGTGATGCTGGCAAATGTTTAGCTTAAACAAGAGTTTTTTTTTTTTAATATAGAACCAGCCAAAGTAATGCAGAGCCTGGTATGAGGAAGTGTGAGGTGTTGAAAGTCAGACCCATCTAGGTAAGAATCTGAATTTAGCCATTAAGCTCCTCTGTGATTTTAAACAGGTAACTGCAGACTCTGCTAGGCCTCTGTAGTCTGCAAAGTGGAGCTCTAAGAGCTATACCTTTTGTAGAGTATCTAGTTAGGCTCCAGGCAGGTACAGAAATTACTTCACTCTACCTCAACCATGGCCTTGCCAGGCACATTGCTTCAGGGCTGCCTCTCACTCCAGCCTCTTGGCCTGACAGTCTCAAGAAGAAATGGCATCCATCTGGCTCTTTCCCCTCCCTACCTCTTCATGGTGCTTGTCTATACCCATTCTCCTTTGATGTGTTGGCCAGTTCCATGCTCAGATCAGGGATGTCTAGCTTCTGGGCCTTCTAGGGAGTTGACTATAAGAGCCCAAGGTGTGTATGTGGCATCTCAATGCTTGTTTTACATGCCACTCAACTGGAAGCTCACTATAAAGGAGGATAGGTTATCCCACTTGCTGGAGCCTTGGCAACTAGCCCAGCGCCTGGCACACAGATGGCCTCAGTGAAGGTATGTTGAATTGACAATGAAGCAAAATTTTTCTGTCACAGATGAAATTCATGAGGTCTCAAGAAATTAGGATGGTCTCATACCACTGACTGAAGCAAGGATGGAATGTCCTAGAATTGAAGACATCACAGCCAGGGAGAAGCCCCTGGTGATGGCCTAGTTATTGGACAGACAAAGACTCACAGTCCTATGAGAAGAGGGACCACCCAGAGTCACCCACAAAGCTAGTGGCAGAGCCAGACCAGACCTAACTGTTCTTGACCCTGGCTAATCCTGCATCTTGTCCAGGCTTCTGACCTCCCTCAACCAAGACAAGCAGATCTGGGAGCCTGAGAGCCAACCAATTTCCTAGCAGGTAGTATAAAAGACCTCCCCTGAAGTTGTTCACTGGGTGTGGGGCTGGAAGAGGAACAGAGTTCCTGCACAGTGAGGCCCCAGGCTCTGCCCTGGCCTCAGGACCTCCTCCTTGACCTTGCAGGAACCTCAGGAAATCCTATTCTGACCACTATCTGCTTCCTCCCAGAATCCGGGCCATTCTGCTCTGGCAGGCTTGCTGCCAGCACATCCCCAAGCCACTCTACCCTTTAACTACAGTAAGCTCAGGCACAGGGTCTCCAGCATCCTGGCCTTCAGCCAGGGTTACCTCCCAGATTCTTTCCCAAGGTGCTGTGGAGATAATTTAAGAATTGCTACTGCCCCATTGTAGCCACTCCCTCATAGGCTAGGCCCATGCCTACAGCTTTCTAGGTTCTAAGATGAGTGCTGAGTCAAGCAAGAGTTTAGAGATCAGAGGCCTGGAATGCCAGTGCCCACTATGTCTTCTACCAGCTGTGTGACTTGGGGGAGGCAGGGAAAGGTCTGCTTCTCACGGGATTGGAAGTGTTCAATGAAATAAAGGTCCCTGAAATGACTGTTTCCCAGAAAGGCTTTGAAAATGGCAGGGTTCCTTCCCTGGGGAGGGCTTTAAGAGTTTGAGGAAGCCTCAGAGTTTAACTACCAGAGGGATATGTTTGTGAGATTGTTTCCCCCCAAGGAGAAGATTCTACGGCTTTCATGGAGGTCTAAAGGGGTTCCATGACCTGCAAAAGGTTAAGAGGCTCTGATCTAGGGGGTTTCTTCTCAGGCGGGAAGCTGTTGGAGCTTGGTTGAGTATCAGCTATTTTCTCTCCTTCAGGGCCTGCACTGAGCTACCCCAGCAGGGCATGGGGTTCTGAGATGCAAGGACTCAAATATTCATGGGGTTCCTGAGCTGGTTCTCAGAGATTGGATGTGGGAAAAGTGGTCACCTCAGTGCAGAATGAGCCAGTGGTGTTCTGACTACAGAGACCAGCGGAGAGAACAGCAGGGATGGGGTGGGGTGGGAAGGAATATAGTGAGGAGGGCAGGAGAGAGTCAAGCAACAGTTGAATGGGGCTTGAAAGAAAAACTGGCTTGCCAAAAGTCAAGAACAGCAAGACAAAAGTACACAGGACATAGAACAGCAGCAGGAGACATTTTGAGAGGAGGTCTGTTGCAGTGGTTAAAACCATCAACTGAAGCCAAAGTGTTCAACTTGGAATCCTGCCTCTGCTCATCACTTACTAGCCATGTATCCAGTGAATTACTGTCTGCTCCAAGGCTGCTTCCTTAAGTGCGAAATGGCGATAGTGGTAGCACCTACTTCTGGTGTTGTGCAAAGGATTAAGTGAGTTCATATGCATAAACCCTCAGGACAGGACCCAAAACTGGGCAGGTATTCTGTTTGTGCCTGCTGCTGTTACCTCTACTCAGGCAGCAAGGCTGGAGGGCAGGACTCATGCAGGAGTGCAGCAAGAAGTGAAGCCAGGCCAGCAAGTGAGGTCAGATGGCAAGGAGTGTGTTACTAGGCTGGGCAAGGACTCTGGGGCTGAATCTGTACATTCAGGGGCACCATCAGCCATTTCTAAAGAGAGAAGAGAGAGACACTGATACTTGTTGGATGAAGGATCATACAACATGTGATGACAGCTGCAAAGGGGAGCCAGTGGCTTACCTGTCTCGTCAGCCAGTCATTCACTGAACTCTGACTCCTGCTAGGCCCCTCATGGACCTGGGAGGAAAGTTTCTGGAAATGAGCTGCTTCAAATACCACCTGTGGGGGTGACTCTATGTCCTGAACTGGCTTGCCCTGCACCTTTGTCCCCCAGGTAGTGCAGCACCCCTCTGTAATGGGGGCTGGGGGCTGAGTAGGTACAAAGGGGCACAACCCCCAGCTGAATCTATCCATGGCCAATGAAGCTTGTTCTGCTAATGCCATATCTTGCAAGCAGAATGAGGTTGAGGTAGACAGAAATATAGTCCTTCCCAAAGATGCCGTGTCTTAATGCCTGGAGCCTATGACTATGTGACCTTACCTGGAAAAGAGGACTTTTGTAGATGTGACTCAATTAAGGATTTGGAGACAAAGGTTCATTCAAGATGAGTTGAATGAACGTAATATAATTGCAAGGGTCTTTGTAAGTAAAAGAGGAGGAAAGGAGAAGGCAGAAGTTAGAATAGGTGATGTCATGATGGAAACATTGTCAGAGAGAGGCCACATGGGTGAGGGGAATTGAAATTAGAAGATGTGACATTGCTGGCCTGAGGATAGAGGAGAGACTCACAAGTCAAACAGTGCAGGAGGGCTCCAGAAACTACAACAGTCAAGGACATGGCTTCTTCCCTGGAACCTCCGAAAGGAACCAGTCCTGCTGACACCTTGATTTTAGCCCAGTGAGACGCCTTCTGGACTTGTGACCTCCAGAAGTATATGAGAATAAAGGTGTATTTTTTAAGGCCAATAAGTTTGTGGTACTTTATGAAGTGATTGAAATATACAGTGAATGTTTAAATTTAAAATTTTTATTACAGTAAAAGACACAGTGCTATCAGTTCCCCCTCAAAATGTTCCCCCTCCCTTCAAACATACTTATCCCATGCCACTTTCTGAAGCAGCTCTGGAAGTCTTTTGTCTTTACAAATTGTGATTAAAAAAATACAGTGAATGCTGCCGTCAAGTGCCATCCAATGGAAGGACAGGAGCATAAAAACATGACTCTGTGTCCTCATCCACCTCATTTACTGGATCTGCCACCCTGTGAGTTCTGGATCTCCCCCAAAGTCAAAATGACCATGGAAGGTAAACTTTTTGAATTGATTCAGGACATCAAGGCAGCCAGGACAGTGCAACTAGAGACACTCACAAAAGAGGACTTCCAGAATTGCTTCCTAAAATGGCCAGAATTATGGGATAAGTGTGTTCAACATGAGGGGAAAGATTTTGGGGGAGAATCATGGCAATGTGTCTTTTACTATGATAATATTTAAAAAATTTAAATGTTCACCATATTTGCTGATCATACTTTGTATTATAGCAGCCATAGGAAGCAGATGCTGAGTCTGAGGTAAAAAGGGAAAGTAAAGCTAAGTATGAAATGTATTTTAGAAGTAGAGCCAAACCAGGTAAAAGAAAAACACAGGGAAATGAAAGCATATTTACCAAATACTATCATTTAAATATCTACCTCTCTTTGAAAACTCCAATTTATGCCACTTGGGTTATAGAATGAGCTATATGTTGAGAAACTGGAAGATGCAGAGAGAGAACAGGATAAAGAAATATTTTAGAATTGTAACCTGAGAGGAATAAATGACACACTGGGAGACAAGTAGCTGAGGAGACGATGGTGGCCATCATGGGAAACTGGTTAGAGAGGGTAAAACCAAGATTGATGGGTAGATAATTCAGAAAGATCTAGTTCAGTTCAGCATAAGGACTAGCACTATGTGAAATTGGCACAAGTTGCTTTAGGAAGTAGTAAACAGCATGCTATTCGAGGTATTCGAGCGAACAGTTGTATCAGTTACCTTTCCTGTAGCTGAGACACAATACTTGATGCTCACAACCTGAAGGAGGAAAGGTTTAATTTTGCTCATGGTTTCAGGAGATTCAGCCCATGGTCTTGTAGGCTCCAAAGCAGAACTTCATGACAGAAAGGTACTCAGTTCATGACAGCCCAGAAACAGTGCAGGGGAACAGAGAGGAATGGATGAGGGACTATATATAGTGCCTAAGGTGATATCTTCATGACCCAGACAAAACCAGGAGTGTGCTTTACTAATCTCCTAAGCATTTCTTAATCCAATAAAGTTGACAAATCAGGATTAATAGTCACATCTAACTTGAATTCCTGCACAACCACCTTTACCCCACTGATTCTAGGTTGTCATCTTCTCATTGCAGGCTAGTGAAGATAAAGCAATCAGTGCTCTTCTCTGTCCACATTTGAAACAAAGTAGTGTCAGTTCTGGGACCAATTCCTCTTACCTCCCTGACACATGCGATGCCAGAGAGAATACACACAACCATGGAGCTTGAAGTATATCAGATGATATCATCTACACACAATTCCTCAGCACTCCTAGGAATGACAGGAAAAGGCCAGTGCATTTGCATAAGCAGGCTGTGGGACCAGGATGAGTGGAGTAGTCCTTTCACACTGTGTTCTGGGAATATAGGCAGCAACCAAAGGCAGGAGAACCTTACTGTGGCTAGGAAGGAGGACAAAGGATCTTCAAGGTTGGCACCTGGTGGGAGAAACTAAACATGTTGGCCCAGCTTCCCCCTCATTTCAACATGTTTGGATTACTGACCCGTGCTACCTTCTGCCCCCCAAGTTGACTTTAGTACTCACTAGGGTCATCCTGAGGAGAGGGTTTCTCTTCATTTTCCCTCACCTCTGGGAAGTTGTCTAAGACAGGCTCATTATGAAACATAGGTACTTGATTTAGATACTTTGAACGGAAGGACACTGGGGCAGGGAGGCTAGAGAATGCACCACCAGAAGGCAATGAGTGCTGTCAGTGTCAGGAGAAGAATATTAGGCCTTGCTCGGACTGATTTGACTCCATAAAATCACTGCACATCACAGAGGAAGGGGCCTGTCCCTTCCCCTCTGCTTGCAGAGGAGGAAGCTGTTTCTCTCACTGGGCTGACAACATAGCATCCCTCCTGCTAGGCCTTCATCCCTCGTTTTCAACCTGCCCTGATTTATCTCTTCAAAAGAACCCCACCTTAAATACTAGACAAATGCTGGGTTGGTTCTAGAAGGCGCATTCATCACCTCATTGACATTTGGAAGTCACAAAACTCACTGCCCTCACCCAGGGCTGCATGACTCCTCTCTCTCCTCCAAACTCCACCTCTCCAGATTTCTCGTGGCCTAGAAAATACTTCCAAATCCTCTTCCCCAGGATGGCTGGTGGGAGGGGATGAATGTGGAAAATCAGCTGCTTGGCTGGTTTTAGTCAATATGACGTGGAAGGTTTATGAGGTATAATTTTTCCCTCCTTCAAAGAAACACAATTTATAGTCTCAGCCACAACATCTTGCTGGCCAATGGTCTGCATAGTTCATTGACAGCCCATGGAGCATCTCTTCTTAAGAAAACCTTTCCTCTGGTCATGGTGAGATCAGCAGAGTAGCAGGCTGGAGGTATAAACTGTCTCAATTCTGCTCTTCTGAATTGCTTGCAAGAGGCAGGAGTGAGTATGGAAGCTTGGTGACCTGGCTTTTGTGGCCACTGTTACTTCACTGTATCCTCTCAATCAACAGTTCTGGAATATGGCTGTGTGAATCCAAGCAAGTTACCTCACCTCTCAGAGCCTCAGCTTCCTCAAGAGTTAAAAGAGGGCAATACTACTCTTGCCACAGGAAAAGCACTCAATCAGAAGCTATCATTACTCTACCATGATGACCCCAACCGCCGCTCAACACTGCCCACATCATAAGGCACATACAAGGGTGCCTATCAGGGGCCAGGCTCTTTGCCAGTGTGCAGAGATTCATCTCTTGCCTGGCAGGACACTGCTGCCTTCAGTTTAGAGAAGAGGGGACTGAGCCGCTCGGCTACCATCTCTTGGCTAGGAAATGTGGCAATGGAGGAAGCCTGGCCATCTGGCTCTGGGGTCCACCTGCCTGATCACCTCTGCTGCACTGCTCCACACCACTGCTTCTCCAATGCTTTACCAGACAGAGCTCTGGGGTGGCCCCCACTGACTGCCCTGGAGGAACTTTCTGGAGAGGGGCCTCCCTTTCCTGAGCTCCTTATTCCCACAGTCACTGGCTTATCCTTCCCCAAAAGCCACACTATGAGCTCTTCCACATCCAGTCCACCCAGATCACCCTGGGTCCTGCTCAAGCTTCGCTCAGCAAAGCTGGCCAAGCACAAGCACCCATGGTGCTACTAGCTAGCCATGCCAGGGACGCTGTGCCACTCAGTGACCTTAGCTTTTCAAATATGAGGAAAAGGTGCAGTAACCACACAATGTGATACCAAAGAAAAAAGAAGAAAAAATAGAAGTTAAGAATGAATTTTGTGTATTTGTGTAAGAGGCTTGATATTGTAGAAAGTGTATTTCCAAGCATGGATAATTTCACAGCTCCTCAAACAGCAGAAGAGAACAAGAGGAAAACAGAAGGACAACATTAGACTACTGCTTCTCCTTTAAATCTTTGGGGGTTAGACATCCTGAGGAATTAGAATGCCTGAATTTGTCTGTAATTTCTTCTCTGCTAAAATCTGAAATTCTAATGTACTGCTAATGTAATTTAACACAAAATGAGTCCATTTTAATTCGCTCTTAGTATATACTTTAACACAAAAGACTTCTTACTGTTAGAGATCCATTTTCTTTCTTTCTTTCATTCATTCATTCATTCATTCATTCATTTGATAAATGTATGCTAAGCTCCTACTCTATGCCAGTCACTACCTGGGTGCTAGACAGGGGGTAGAATCCAGAGACACCTCAGCCTCAGGCCCTGACCCTGACCCTTGTGGACTAGTAAAGGGACCTGAATAACCAAGTGGAATGTGATCAGTGTCCCAGGAAGAGTAGGGCACTAGGCTGAAGGTTTCAAGAAATGACACAAGACTTGCAGCCAGAAAAAGAATTTAGCAGGCCTGTCCAGCTCCTGGCATCTCATGATGACCAGGAAGGAGCACTAAGCCTGCCTGGCAACCTAAGTCCTGCTTTCTAATCGCAGCTTGGCAGTGATCAAAACAAGTAGCCTTGGGCAAGTCCCTGCTTCCCTCTGGGCCTGTTTTCTCAAACCTGAAGTAAGGGCTTTGAGTCTCATGAGTCTGGTAGGTACTTCCAGGATGAACAGCTGGAGCTGAGGCCCAGATTTCTGGCCTTCAAATCCTTGGCCTTTCGGCCATCCTTTCCTCATTTCCAGCCACAAAACCCACACAACAGCTCCCAGTAGCTCAGCCTTTGAGCAAGAACCATGGAAGCTGGGAAAGAGGGCTGAATTTAGTAGGGGATCAAACATCTTTTTGTTGTCCTAAAGTCTTTAGAGCATCAATCAAAGACCCTTGTTTCAAATATGTCTCCAGGCAAGAGATATATCAGTGCCAATAATGTGAAATGCTCAGCAAACAGATACACTTCCTCTCATCCTTACTTCCTCTCCATTCCGTTTTAGCAGGTATAAAACAAAATACACCAGAACGGATTGAAATGTAGTTCAAGTGAGCTGAAGGGTAAATTAACTGAAACGCAGGAGCCTTCCTGAGGGCCATTATAACTGGCCACTCTTGGGGTTTCCTGGATACCACTGGGAACCAAGGTCCCTCTTGAGCACTCAGCAAGCAGATGTTTCTGCCACTCATGTGGCTTCTGAGCACTGGGCTAGAAGTTTCTGAGTGAAGAAGGCTGTAAGCCTGCCACTATTGACCCTGATGCTCAATGCTTCTGAAGAGATTGGTGCTTCAAGATTCCTCTTAGGGCTCACTTTCCTGTGTTAGTTTCCCAGGACTGCCATACTGGATGGCTTACAACAACTGCAATTTATTCTCCCACGTTGTGGAGGCCAGAAGTCCAAAATCAGTGTTAGCAGGGCCACACCATCTCCGAAGTCTCTGGAATAGAATGTGTTCTATGGCTTTCTCCTAGTTTTGGGTAATGGGGTAGCAATCTTTGATCTTTTCTGGTTTGTAGCCACATTGATCCAATTTCTGCCATTATTTTACAGTGACTTTTCTTCTTTTCTAAGGACACTGGTCATTGGATTTAGGGTCCACGCTGGTCACCTTAAATCCTAGGTGATCTCATTTCAAGATTCTTAACGGAATCTGCAAAGACCACTTTTCCAAATATGATAATATTCACATGTTCTGGGAAGACAAATCTTTTTGGCGGGTGGAGGAACACCACTTAATACACTATATCTCTCTCAGTGTTATGTTTTAAAGTCAATCAGAAGCACTCAGAGAAAGATCCCAGCCTGGGAAATTGGTGCTCTATTCCTTCTATTGGACAAGAATATTCTGGAAGAGTTGGCTCATAAGAACCCTTCTGATAAAACAAAGCATGCATTCTGAGCCATACTCCCTGAGTTTGCAGGCAGGCTATGCCACTTCCTGGCTGCTGTGGGACACTGGCAAAAATCACTGCACTTCTTTGTGCCTCAGTTTCCTTGTCTGTAAAATAGGGATGATAATACTCTCTCTCTCAGGGGAAGAATGAGGCTCAATAAGGGTTTGGTAGTATTCCTAGTGTTATGCTTAAATTGCTACTGGGCAAGCTCATATCATCACACTCCTATTCCCAAAAGCAGAATCATAAATAGAATTGAACAAGAATGGAACAGAGTTGTAAGCAACTCACAGACCCTCAACTCTCTAACAGCCCCAGTTAACAGAAAAATGGAGGCTCACAGGGCACAACTTAGTAGACATTTACATAGATGTTCTTTTATATGAGAGGTGTCACGGTACTGAGACTGTAAGCAAAGGAACCCGCATTTACACCATCAAGGAAATGTCTCCCTTAAAAAGAGGCCCCTTGAGAGGCTCTCCCCCTTTTCCCACAGCTGCTCTTGCTCAGACCCTGTTGGGCTGTGAAGATGCCCCGGGTAGATTTTGATGACTATTACTGCCCTGGGTTAATCACCCACAGTCTCCATGTTCTTTAAGAAAGCTGTTGGTTTGCTGAGAACAAATTCACCCCCAAATGATAATGGCTGGCCGACTCTGGAGGCAGACTCCCAATCACCCACTCTGCATGGCAGGTTTGATGATGACCAGCCGGCCACCACGTCCCAGCAATTCCTTACCTCATTTCCTCCTCAACAAGCCTGTGCTTAGATATTTAGTGTCCCTTTACTAATGGGGAAACTGAGGACCAGAAAGATAACCAGCTTTCCCATGGTCACATAGCTAGTCTATGAGTTGAACTCAGATGTTTTGCCTTTGAATGTATCACTTTTTTCACCGATCCAGAATGAACACTTTGTAGGCAATTGTACATGTTCAGAATAATTTTCTGATTGTCTACTTTGTCTTTCTTCTCTCAAAAACATCCTTTAGAGAAGTACAGTCTGAACTTGGGGAAAGAGGAATTGGTCTCTGCCCTCCAGGTGTGAGCCCAACACTGCTTTGCAGTCAACTAGTGTGTGTACAGATACTTAGAAATGCCAGTGCAGTCTGGTGCCACTGGCCCTTAGGGTATGCCCTCAGCTTTGTGTTCCTGGGCTTCGCTCTATCTCTCTGTAAACCTGACATGGAAGAGAAAGGGTTGGTCTCAGAGAGATATTGTGAAGCCTAAGCTTTCCTATGGTTAGCAATTGGAAGTGACCTCCTATAAACAGCAACGCTGGCTGGGAAGGGAGTGACACTCAATGTCTCACCACCAAATAGACTGGCAGAGGAGCTGGAGTGCAGACGGCTGCAGAGGTGAGCACATGACTTGGGAGGCCTTTCTGAAACTGGAGCACAGCAAGATAGGGACGGAAGCAAGGGAGTAGACAGTGCATTTTCTTCCTTTAGGTAGAAAAATAGGACATTTTAGGATGGAAAGAGGCCAGAAAGCCCACTGAGAGCTGCTTGCTCCTTTCCCTGGCATGAATTCTGGCACGGTATAAGTTTTCTCCTTTCCTAATACTTGCTGAACCATTTTAAAAAGCAAAAACCACCATTCCTGTAGTGGTTTCCATTATAGCCTTTGGTGATTTTTTCCCCTGTGCTGTAACCTTCCTCCCAGAGAGGGGAGGCATCAGTGCTTTGCCTCTGGTGCCCAGCTTCCATAGTGAGGCAATTCCTGCAGGGGTCCTGAGCTGCAGGGTGTTACTGTTCTTTCCCAGACTCCGTTTCTTGGGCCTTGCAGTCTTTGCTCCCCAGCAAGCCATTTTTGCCATCCTGCATCCCATTGTGGAATAAAATTGTTAGTTCTCAGTCATTACAAGAGAATTTTTCTCTCCCAGGAGGACGTAGGGCCTTTGCATAGCCTTTACTGAAGGAAAAATTTTCCTTTATCCCATAGGGAGAAAATGTCTAGGGCTCCCTGGGGATTTTGTCTTCCTATGAGGCATTGCTGCTAACCTGGACAAAATTCCTAGGTACCTGATGGAACTTGGCTATTTCTGCCCCACCCCCAGCCCCACCCTGGCACTTTCTCCTAATTTCTGGCTTTTGTCAGTGCTAGTCCTTAAAGATGATTTTTTATAAACCATCAGTTACCCATCTGAGTGTTTGGGCTTACTTCCTGGTCCTAGCTGTGAGAATTAAATCAAACCAAGAGACACGAATCCCCGACATTGTGCCCTGATATGAGCTCATCTCCCAACATTGCCACCAAGTAAATTCTGCATCTGAGAAGATAGTGCTTGTCAAAGTGTCACCAGGTAGGGTCCAAGGGGGACCCCCAAAGAGGAGGTAGAGACCTTCACTAACCCCACCCACAGGCTAGGTTGTAGTTTGCTGACTTATGTCATAGAACAGTTGCAGGACATAGCCTGTGAGGCATTGGAAAGGCATGTTGGGCAGATTCTTAAAAGTATACAGGGAAAATGGAGTGGGACCCTCAAAAGAGAGGTGCATTATGGTGGGGGTTGGTGTTTTCTTGAGGTTTTGGGGCGTCCTTAAGATCGGTGATGTAGGATGTGTATTTCTGGAATTTGTGTGTCATCCTTGCGCAGGGGCCGTGCTAATCTCTGTATCTTTCCAATTTTAGTATATGTGCTGCCGAAGTGAGCACTAGGACGTGCATTTCTGTACCACGGGTCTGTCAAGTTACCCTTTGGGGGGCTCCCCTTTGGTGGGCTGGGTTAGAATGCAACCCATTTGCAAGTGTTTGTAGTTTAGAGATAGTTTAGAGATACCTGTCCCCTCTTCTTAGCTCTGCTTCTTTGAGGATGGAGGTCTGCAGGAGGAAGAGCATGGCTTCAATTTACACGTAAAGCATGGAGCCCCCAATTTATGGGCTTATTGCATCTTTAAGACCCTTAGGAATCTTTGTTTTTTGCAGTGCACTTACTGGTAGGGAACCTTAGGTAACATTGTGTCCTGAAGTTGCAGTTTTTCTTAGAATAATTTTACAATTATGATTTTTCTTGTCTCATTTCTACTTATCTTTATTTCTTCTATCCTACCTCAAAAAGAGGTAAAGAGAAGAAATAGGCAGCAAATTGGCTCCTGCACTCTCTATGAGCATGCCAGGCAACCTCCTCTGGACTCTGGTGCAGAATCTATCTTCACCCTTTCCGCATTGTGCTCTACTTACTTGTCTGTCTGCTAGGGTGCAACCCTCCCTCACTCCTGCAGACAGAAGGCCTATGGGGAGAGAGCTATCAGTGTTACTATTCTGAGCAGAGCACTAGGCGAACTCAAAAACTACAGTGAATGATCCAATGTTTAAAAATTTACTGCAGTAAAAGACACACTGCCATGAATCCTCCTTAAAATACTCCCCTTCTCTTCCAACACACTTATCCCATCATTCTTGCCACTTTCTAAAGCAGTTATGGAAGTCCTTCATGAGCACAGTCCTGGCTGCCCTAACATTCTGGATTGATTCAAAACATTTTACTATCATGGTCATTTTGACTTGAGGGAAGAGCCAGAAGTCACAGGGTGCCAGATTCAGTGAATAAGGTAGATGAGGATACACTCTAATATTATGAGTCTGCCTTTCCTTTCAATGGCACTCAGCAGCAGCATTCCTCATATTTTTTTTTTATCACATCTTGTAAAGACGCTCATGGAAGTGAACTTCCAGAACTGCTTCAGAAGGTGGCAGGAATGATGGGATAAGTGTGTTCAAAGTGAGGGGAAATATTTTGAGGAAAATTGATAGTAAAGTGTCTTTTACTGTACTAAAATTTTTAAAAATTTAAACATTCACCATATATTTTGATCACACCTTATAGGTGCCTAGTATATACTAGTTGAATGAATGAAGAATAAATTAGCCAATTAACCTCTAAAATGGTGTTCAAGTGGAAACAAAGAACCAACAGAGAATGGCTCAGCCAGTCTGTCAGTCCCTGCCAGTGCCCACTGCTCACTGGCGGGCTCAGGGCTCCTCCCATAGCCCTGGTCCTGACCTTCCCCTATTCCTGGCAAGTCCAGTTCAGGGGACTCTGTCTTGTTGTCCCAGAGCCAGACATTGGTAGGGTTGGAGAAGTCTTATGTCCCTGTGTCTACGAAATCACAGTCTTTCCTTACTCCAGCCATATTGGCCAAGTCTATACAGATAGGCTTTGATTCAATTTCTCTGCCGAGTACTTCAGCTCCTTTTGGACTGGGATCCCTGTCCTAAGCCCCAGTGTATTTCAATCACACTCTGTCTCTCTGTCCTGCTTTTATCTGGCTTCCACCAGCGTCAACAGATAATCCCTCTTTTCCTCTAGCTGCTGATAGGCTTTTACTGTGAGAGGCTCAGCATTTTGCAATGTGTCATCAAGCACCAGATTCCACAAGCACTTACTGCCATACTGACCCACAAGATGAGCCCTGCTTCAGACACCAGTGCTGCTCAAGCGGCAGACACATTTTCTCACCATTTTTAACAATTCCTAGGCCTTCTCAATAGCATTTGAAGGGATTCATCTCTGCAGCCCCACCCGGTGCCTCACCTCCAGTAGACCACCTTGCTAAGAACACAGCTCAGCCCACAAGAGAGCTCAGTCAGGTTACTGTGAAGGGACTGGAAACTGGTTCCTAAAATCCACAGAGGATAAAGCATGATGTGTAAAACAGAAGCTCTGCGGAGATCATCTCTATTGCAGATTTAACACAGCACCTATTACCAAACCCTTTGCAACACTTCCAACCACCACTCAATCATACTGCTCAAAGCATGTCTTCCTGGTCCTAGGAGAGATGCACATTTCCTTATACACCAATGAGATCCCAGTAGACAGCCTTTTCCAGAGCAGTAAATGGGATAGCTGCAAACTGACCTCTTGGCAAAACATCCTCACTTATAGCCACTATTTCCAAGGCCTCTCTGAAACATTCTCCTCAGGGCCCACATCTCAGGGTAGTCTCATGGGCAAGGGTCTATTTTTAAGAAGTTCTCAGACATTTCAGGATATAAGTTTTCTTGAATGAGACCCAAGAAATGCCCATGTATGTTGTAGTGCTCTCTATAATGATAGGACAAATAGCTCTAGCCCCAACATGAACCTTTATTGAGTGCCCACCTTGTGCCCCATCCTGTGCCTGGTCCCCCC
The DNA here is from genome assembly GCF_053883595.1 of Heterocephalus glaber. Lineage (NCBI taxonomy): Eukaryota > Metazoa > Chordata > Mammalia > Rodentia > Bathyergidae > Heterocephalus > Heterocephalus glaber. The sequence continues at coordinate 228,223 of NW_028258186.1, read as the reverse complement.
TTATTCACTCCTCTGAAGCACATTATAGAAGGTTAAAGTGACTTTGTAAAGATCACAAAACTTATTAAGGGGAGCAACCATGATTACTTCCCAGATTTCCATGACCCCAAAAGTTTGGCTTTCATGGCCACATAGTGTATCTCCCTGTCTTTAGGCTCTCTTGGTCTGAGTCTGGAGCTTCAAAGCAACACTGATTTAAGATGTTGGAATGTGGGGAAAGAGTGTCCCTCATAGCTATTGGTTTCCCCAACACGACTACCCATGGATCTGTTTTGATAGGTGAGCATGGGCCAACTTCCGAGGATCCAAAATTAAGTATTCAGCTAGAACAGATGCGAGACACTGTTGGCCTTTATGGGGGAAGTATGTCTGGTTCTCAGGACAGTAGATCTAGACAAGTGTCAGAAAACTCATCCTTTACAAATCTCTACATGTGACCCTGTACACTGTGGATTTGCCAAAGCCACTACTTTATATCAAGCACTGTACTTGGTGCTATGGTGCAGTTTGAGATGAAGCAGACCCCAGCATCTACTTTCAAAGAACTCAGTCCTTTGAGAAGCCAGAGTACCTGTGGCCACCCTGATTCAAAGGAGAGGGTGACGAGTGCCCTAAAGAAGAGCAGAGGACCACAGGGATAGTGAGAACAAAATGATCATATCATGTGAAAAGTGTCCTTTGAGCTGGGCCCTGAAGCATAAGGCAGATTTTAAACAGGTAAATGTGATAAAGAAAAAGATGTGCTGGATAAAGGATCAAATGAAGCAAAGGCTTGAAATCAAAGCAAAGGCTTACAGTTTGGGGGTAATAGAGAAGACCAAGCCTGCCTGGAGCATGGGGCATGAGGGGAGGATGGGATGGATGAGGAGGTTGGGGCCGGGCTATGCACCACAGAATTGCGCTACGGTGCTCACAGCCACTGACAACTGAGTAGCCACAGTAGCCAAGCACTGGGCCAGATGCACTGCATTTATTATTATTTCCTCAACCTTCACAACAGTGCAGGGAGGCATCATTTCTCTCCTTGACAGATGAGGAAACAGAAGCTCAGAGACAAGAGTGAAGTCATTGTCCAAGGTCCCTTATGAATATGAGCTACAGAGGGCATTCAAATCCAGATCTGTGTGGCTCTAATGTCAACTGTCTTTCCCAGTCCTGCACACTGAGGAGATGAGCTAGGGAAGGCCCTGAATGTCAGGTGGAGGAGGTCCTGCTCCCAGAATGTAATGGAAAGCAGCACAAGTGGGTAAAAGAATAAAATCTGAGAATGCAAAGACTTCTAGCTTCTAGCAGTGATGATTCTTATACACAAACGGCTTTAATTTGGACAGCATCTTGGAAATTATCAGGACCGAGGAAAGATGAGTAGCAGAAGCCTTCTAAGAACCAAACCCTGCAGCAAGGATAAGAGGAATCCCAAGATGAAGGTTCTGTAGAGCTAACTGTTTCTAGCATGGTCTAGTATCACCTTGCACTGCCAGTGGCCAAATGGAGAAAAACTATAAGCCCTTAAGACGTGATTCACAATGACAATGAGTTTCCAGTAAATTTAAAGCTGGCTGTTATGGTTTATATCTGGGAGTCCCCCCGCCAAAGCCTCATGTGCTTGTAAGTGAAGGGTGATAGAATCATGGGTAAGCTTATAGCTAAATGTGATGTTGGGAGGTGAAGCCTGGTTGGAGCATGTGGCTCAAAGGGGGCGGGGCCTGGAAGTATCTATCTCCTTCTCTCCTCCCTTGATGAGCTGTCTTTCCTCTGCTGTTTTGCTCTGCCTTGAAGCCAACTAACAATGGACTGAAATCTCTACAAGTCATAAGTCAAAATAAAATTGTCCTTTTTAAAACTGTGCATGGTGGGTATTGAGTCTCAGTGACAAAAAGTAATTATGACACTGGCCCATTACAAATATCTAAGTGTTGTGATCCTTCTGATTGAGTAAGTCTTTGGGAAAATGGCCTTAGCCAGCAGCCTTGTGTCTGTTTGATCAAAGGGCTGATAAGGCCAGGGGATTGCCTCCTGAATTCTCTGAGGCAGAGACATTTGTTTGTGCTTCCTGGGGTCAGGAAGGCTGAGGTCTGGAGGACTGTTTGATAGGATCCCATGGCCCTCCCTGCAGACCTCCTGCTCTTCTTCCATAACACTGACCAATTCTTTAGCAACTGCTGAGCTCATGTAAATCAGAGGTACTAATGGACCTGCTGGCCAAAGGCTTGGTCCTGCAGAAACATGAAAGTTCCTATTGGCAAAAGTCTAGTGAAATGGAAAACCTCTGGAAAATGTGATCAGTCTGCACCATAGAACAGGATGCTTTAGATCTGGGAAGGGCTGGATTGAGTCTGGGTCCAAACGACACAGTGCAGATGGACAGAGAGGAGCCATGGAAGGTGGCAAGCCTTCCCTAGGCACCGAGTATGGTAAGCTGCTCTCTGGCCTCAAGTTCAAGGCTGATGTCCTCATAAATTCTTAAGAACAATTCTACATATTCCAAATGACTTCCTTCAGATAAGTTGTTCTGAGTCCAAATCACCTAAAACAAAACTATTGCCTGGTTTTACAAGATAGGCATCCTGTAGCCTTCTCATCTAATAAGAATAACAGCACTAAAACAGTGTCCTCAAAGCTACTAACAAAAGCTCTTGTCCTCCACAACAGCCCTATGAGGTCACTGCTGCAGGACTTTTAACCCTGTTTTACCAAGGAGGAAACAGAGGCTCAAGGAGCAAGAAACTCACCGGTAGGACTCAGATTTGACTTGAGTAATTCTATTTCAAGTCCAGTGCTCTCTCCACTCGCAGGGCCTTCTCTGTGACCAGGACCAGTGAAATGGATTTCTGCAAAACTGAACTGTGGTATTTTCCAAGCTGCTCTCAGTTGACATAAAGTATATGTGTGTGGTCTCTTCTCTCCAGCTTCCTGTAGACCACATCCCCATACACCTGGGGCCCAGTACAATGGCTCTAAATTCCAGCTGATACCTCCCTTTGCTCGCAGATTACTGTGGGACACAGGCTGGCTCTCCCAGCCTTCCCTCTGTTGAAAAAAAAAAAACCAGATTCACATGCAAATTAAGTGGGACATTTGTATTTGCATTTGGGGAGATTCAGCTAAGTCAAATACGATGACCACACTAACTAAATATTGCAGGCATTTCCTTTGCAGTCTCCCTGCCTGTCACCCACTCACTGTGGTGTAGAATGGCCATGCAAGAATGTGAAAAATATTTTTTCCTTCCTAAACTGGGATTTAGCATGTATAGTGAAGGATTGAAGTGAGAGTGTTAACTGTGGAAATATTTGCTTTCCTTGAGCCAAGTATCTGTGGAGTTGGGATTGTTTGGGAATGAGCTCTTGTTGTAGGGAGGGGGAGGGGGATCTCAGTGTGATGCAGATATTTAAGGTCCAAAATCCAGGGCTGGGACACATATCATCTTTGTTGTTTTTCAGGTTACTCAGAGGCAGATGGATCAAGAGGTGGAAAATATTTATGAAGAACCAAATTTCAGCCTAGTGGCTGCTTAAAATCATGATCCCTTTCCCTCCTGCACACTCTTGAAGGATGGTGAATGCATGCCTCAGATCTGGGATTACCCAATGGTTGGAGCTCAGTAGCAAGCATGAGGCAGGCATACACAGGGGCCACCTGAAGTCCTCAGTCAGGCTGGCAGAAAAACAATTCCCACCCTGACCAGAAGGCCTTTCAGCTCTCTGAGTAAAGAGCTCAAATTAAGGATTGGATCCAAGGAGGGTTCAAAAGAGGGATGAGCCAACTGCCTTAATCTGAAGCTGCAGGATTCAAGATCCAGAAAGGGCATGGACTTTCATAAAATGAAGGGCAGAGGCTGGACAGATCTGGGGCCAGTTTTCCAGCTTCCAGAACCTGTGGCCACAGTGCTTTTCTCTCCTACCACTTGGACCACAGAGCCAGGGGTGAGTAAGAGCTAGGGGTACCTGAGATACTTTCCTTCTCATTGCTGGCTTGCCTTGAGGGGAGCCCCTCCCAGGGGTTAGGAGGAAAATACAGATGGCACTGAAGACAATGGCCCTAGCAAAAGGGAGCCATGAGCAGATCTAGGACATTTTTATAATAGAAATGAGAGAAGGGGCACCTACTGATAAGCCCTGGCCCATTGGACTGGCCCTTCTTTCTCAGATGTATTCTGTTAAACATTAATCAACTTCACTTCACTCTTGGGGCCCAGCTCCAACAGGCCTTGACCCACATTAACTCCAGGCAGTGAGCCCCCAGAGGATGGGGCAGATGAGGTGCCATTTGAATTGCAGATTTTTTTTTTTGTAGCAATAGGGATTGAACCCAGGGCCTTTGTACTAAGCTACATCTCCAACTCTTTTTGTATTTTTTTCCTTAATTTTAAGACAGAGTCTCACTAAGTAACTAAATTCCCAGGCTGAGCTCATACTTACAATCCTCTTGCCTCAGCCTCCCAAAGTGTGGAATGTGGTTTTGAGAGAGTGACTAACAGACTGGGCCTGTCCTCCTGGTGTGTGTGTGTGTGTGTGTGTGTGTGTGTGTGTGTATTAGGTAGGGAATTTGGAGGAATAGCTGCTGGTAACCCAAAAAGGAGTTTTGAAGATGACCTAATGGAAGCTCTGAGAGGGCAAGAATTCTCAAGATTTGCAATATGAGGTGACTTAAAAATGAGGGTGGGGCTTTCACAAAGGAAGTGCAGTGGCACCTAAGGCTAACCTATGTACCCAGTAGGGTAGCAGGCTGTGAGCTACTTGAGAGTATGCTCCCTTGTTTAGCTCTTGCAGTGATCTGTGTGTATATTTGTCTGTGAAGTGATCACCCCCATGTAATGGATGATGAGACCAAGGCTCAGAGCACTGAAGTAACCCCCTATGGTCACACAGTCAGCATGTGGGAGAGAACCTGGCCTTCTACTTTCCTAGCTCATTTTCTTTTCATTAGAGCACTATAACCTAGAGGACAGGAGCCAGGCTCTAGAATCAGGGAGATCTGGACTCAAATCTCAGCTCCACTACTTCCTGGACTCCTTACTTATTGGTTATGGTATTTAATGCAAATGTACATGTTTACAGCATATGCCTAAAAGACCTTTCTTGCATTTAGAAAGCAGGGCAGAAGGAAGTGTAACTTCCAAAGCAACCTTCATCCTGCTTGCATGGGCTACCTGGCTAATCCATACTAGGCTGTAAGATGGAGGGGGTGGAGATGGAGGAGACAGCTCTCATCACCTTTGTTTCCTTTCCACATCTACTGCTTGCTTCTCTAACACTCTGGGCACCAGACTTCAAGCCTCATCCCTCTGCTCCCTCATTCCCCAGCCCTGGCCCAACACTCAGCTCAGCAGCCTGACCCTGCTGGGCCTCTGCATGTAACCAAGTGAGAAGCACATCAGTGACATTTCCTGAGCCTCTACCTGCCTTCTCCACCTTATCTCCATAAAGGGAGAAAATCTTTATTACCTGTAGTTTTGGGCATAAAAGAAACACATAGACCCTTCCTCTGAGTTCATGGGCACAACTGGAAGACTGCAGTGGAAGAACACTGTTTCCCTCAACCTTTGATGCAGTCACTGATGCTTCATTCAGTTGACATAGTGACTTGCGCACTATCCCCGGTCACACCTCATGCCAGGCTCTGCCAGGACACAGAGATCAAGACACACAAGGCTCATCTAGACCTACACTCTTTCCACAAACGTTCTCATTTTACTTATATAATTGTGTCTGGTAGGAATTATCATCCCACTTTTCAGAAGAAGGTACTACTGCTCCTGGAGGGATATGACTTTCTTGTCCATTATCAACAAGCCAGTAAGTAGCACAGCTGGAACTTCAATTCAGATCTTTCTGTGCCTGAAGCTTGTACCTTAAGTTCTTTCAACTCCCCAGGTTTATCAGAGAAAGGGAGAATTGAGAAGAACCTCATAGAGATGTCTTCTCTTCCTAAGGATGACCTGGGCCATATCAGAGAAAGCAAAGGACATGGGCACCTCAATCAGAACACTTCATGTTTGAACTGATATAGAACCACACAGAACCACATGGCTGTGGGTTTAAACTCATCTCTGCCTCTTACTAATGGTCTGCTCAACTAAAAGGCAGGCATTGGTATTCCTCACTGGCAAAGTGTGATGTGGTCAAGAGAACACAGGCCAGAATGGGGCAGCCTGACCTTGTCAGGACTTGCAGAACTTCCCCTATGACAGCCCTTATTATCCTAAGTTATCATTACTCATTGTTATAGGATAATTGTGCCTTCTATTTATATGTTGAAGTCTACTACTTAAAATGTGACTATATTTGGTGGCAGAGTCTTTAAAGAGGTAATTGATTTAAAATGAGGTCATTAGGGTAGGCTATACCTAGTCCAATATGGCTGATGTCATAGAGGAAATGTGGACACAGATATGTACAAAAGATGGTGTGAGGAAACACAGAGAATAGATGGCCATCCACTAGCCAAGGAGAGAGGTTTGGAACAGACCCTTCCTTCTCAGGCCTCAGAAGGAACCAACCTTAATAAAATCTTGACTTCAGACTTCAGAACTGTGATACAATACATTTCTGTTCTTCGAGCCATCTAATAAATATGCCAAATACACAGAAATCTATTTTCCCCACTGGCCCACAAACTCTTTCAGAGGAGTATCCCAGTAACATTCAGGTTCTGGTGCCCAGTCTATGGCCAGTCAAAAGTTGCTACAGGTAGCCTTGCCTAGGGTAGATGAAGAGAGAATAATAGTCTAGAGGACTGGTTGCCCCATTCTTCCCAGGACAGGTCTGGAAGGCCTACCCAAAGGATCCTCCCTCCCTAGTCTTTCTGCCAAAGGGGAAATTCTTCCTCATAGAAGATGGCTGTGCTCCTGCTGGGGTCTGGGAACAGATGCATCTGCTTATAGGGATGGCCATGAACAAGCAGCCAGCAATGAGCCTCGTAAGTCCACATTCCTGGACACGCCAGGTCACTCTGAGAACTGCTTAGTGCCAATTCTCTTCACCACACAGCATGGGCAAAGGCCTTGAGCTCCAGGTTCCATTATCTAAGAAGAAGCAAATTCTCCAGGGAATAAAGAGGGCTTCACCAAGGTGGTGGTATTGGAATGGTAGCTTAAAGAGTGAGTAGGAAAAAACAGTGGAGGAAGGAAGGAGGACTTCAAGTATGAACAAGATAAAGCAATATATAGCTAAATGAGATGCTTGGGGAACAGAAGTGTTATGGTTTGAGTATCCCCAAAGACTTGTCATGAAGGCTTGTTCACCAATGCATCAATGTTCAGAGGTGGATTCTAGAGAAGTGATTGTGTCACAAGGGCACTAAGTTCATGAGATCAAAATTTGTGAGGTAATAGAAATTAAGGAATTGGTTCATGGAGATGTAACCTTGGGGACTACACTGGTCCCCTGCCCCTTCCTCCCTGGGTCTTTCCCTCCATTTCTGCTTCCTGGCTGCAATGAGATGAGTAGACTTTCTCCACCATGCCCTTCTGCCATGATGTTTCTGCCTCACTACAGGCCTAAAGCAATGGAGCTGGCCAATCATGGACTGAAATTGTGAGCCAAACTAAAACTTTCTTTTAGAAGGGAGAATATTTTAAAAGAAGACAGAGATTAAAGGAAGAGAAGAGGCAAGAGGATGAGGCGTAATGTGGGGGTAGTAATAATCACAGTATATTACATGCATGTATGACTACACCAAAAGAAAATCCATTTTTCTATAACTAATATGTAGTAATAAACAAAGTATAATATGCTTTTCCTTCTTTAAATTGTTACTGTTAGATATTTGTTCACAGGGACTAAAAGCTAACACACAATAAAAGTTTGGTTTGGCTAAAACCCAAGGTGTTTCAGAAGGGGGTGGCCAAGTTCACTTGGAGAAGTACAAGATGTGATCAATAAATATGGTAAATGTATAACTTTAAAAACTTATTACAGTGAAAGACACATTACCAATAGCTCTCTCAAAATATTTCCCCTTACTTTGAACACGCTTTTCCTAGCATTCTTACCACTTTCTGAAGCAGTTCTGGAAGACTTCTTTTGTGAGTGTCTGTATGAGATGTGATCAACAATATAATGAATGCTACTACCAAGTGCCATCCAACAGAAAGGTGAACTCATAAAACATTACAGTTTATCATCATATTCACTGGATCTGGAACCATGTGACTTCTGGTTCTTTTCCAAAGTCAAAATTACCATGAACAAAAGACACTTTGAATCGATTCAGGACATTAAGGCAGCCATAATAGCACAACTACAACTCATGAAAGAGGACTTTCAGAACTGCTTCAGAAAGTGGCAAAAAAAGATGGGATAAATGAGTTTAAAGTGTGTGGAGTAGTATTTTGAGGGAGTTAATACCACCGTGTCTTTTACTATAACACCTTTTAAAAAAATTTAAACATTCACTGTATTTGTCAATCATACAGCATAAATGGGGGAAGAATGCTGGAGGGTAGAGGTCCCTGAATACCAGGGCTACAGGTTGCTACCTGATTTGGAAACCAGTGTAGACACAGGCTTTGAGAATGGTAGGTATAGCTTTGTGGGAGGAGGAACATCCTTCAGATTCCAAGCAATGGAGGGGACATCTAGGAAGAAGGGAGACAAATGAGGGGCTTTGTCCCAGCACACTTGTAAGACATGAGTGGTCTGAATCCCAGAGGTCCAACAGAGAGTGACGGCTAAAGGAAACTGAGAAATTTCTTGGTGAGCAAGTGGGGAAATGACGGACCTACTGGTCAAGAACCCAAGTTGATCAGCTCTAGCTGCTTTGCATACATTTGTCACTATCCTTCTGTTTCTGAGGTCACAGGAAGGTCTGATTCTCTCCCAAGAGTCTGCTGCTGGGCTTAGAGTAGGAGCCCAGAATGAAGTGAGGAGTCTCTCAGGATAAACTAATTTGCAGAAAGGAACAAATGCGTGGTTCCTGTTTTAATACTGCAGAAAGACCCTCTCACTTACAAAAGAAAAAGGGAATTGAAGATGAGAAAAATTCATTGTGAAAAGTGGTGAACATGATATTTAAAGCCAGAACTTCAGAAGCATTCCTGGAAGTCAGTTCCTGATAGCAAAAGAGGAGTTTAAACTTAGGAAGCACAATAACTCATTGTGATTTACTTTGTCAGACAGAAGGGGAGGAAAGTTTATCTAATGAGAACCAGCTCCATCTAGCAGCTTTAATCACCAGTAGCTTTTTCTATATTTTGAATTAATAATATGTACAGGGGTAAAAAGGCCTTTTCAGGGCCAAGAAAAAAATCTGCTTTCCAAGCGTAACCCTACGTTTATCTCCACTAAGCCTCAGAATGAATGTGTACCATGAGCCTCTCTTGTGGAAGTTCTGCAAAGCCCTTGGTGACATTAAACATAAGCCCCAATCCCTGGCAAGAAGCTAAATCCCAGTAAGACACCCACAGTGCAAAGGCTATGACTATGAGCTAATGGTCCTACTGCTTTACTATATATGCCCTGGCATACAGATGGCATTAAATGCCACAGATGTACAGTTGATATGGAAGGGATCAAGTCTTCTGGAAGACTTGGGGCCATAGAAGTGGGTAGCTCATACAGGTTTGTGGCCGAGTTGTGATTATAACCTAGAGCTCTTGATTGTTAGGCCAGGGCCCCTTCCACTGGGCCACTCCTCCAGTCTCTCAGGCCACACCTCCAGTCTCTCAGGCCACACCCACAAATCCAGCCAGTTTAAACATCTTGATGGAACTGACTGCCCAAATTAGGGGCCAGTAATTTGGCTAATATCTTTTCTTTTACAAATAATGAGCATTGACCAGTAAATGAGTCTAAAAGTCTAGTTGTTCACACAAGTACTTGACTATGGCTGGACATAGAGGGCCTTGTGATTTAGATGTGAGAGTTGTCTGTCACAGTTAAATGGGCCATCAAACAGCAATAGATTAAAAATTGCCTGAGTTGTATACCATGTAATGGAATACTAGTCTGCACTAAGAAGAAATGAGCTATCAAGCCACAGAAAGACATGGAGGAAACTTAAATTCATATTTGTAAAATAAGTCAGTACAAAAAGGCTACATGTTTTATGGTGCCATTTATAATACATTCTGAAAAGACAAGTTAAAGAGACAAGAAACATCAGTGGTTGCCAGGAGCTATAAGGGAGGGGGCTTTCTTAAGGCAGCAAAAATGTTCTGTGCAATTTTGTGATGGTAGACATGTGTCAGGATACATTTTTCAAAACCCATTGAATGACACGACACAAAAGGTGAAACTTAATATAAACTATTGAGTTGAGCTACTGATAATTAATCAATATTGACTCATTAATTTCAATAGATATAGACTCCAATGCAAGATGTTAATAAAAGGGGAAACAGAGTACATGGGAAGTATTTATGCTTTCTGCTCAATTATTTTGTAAATCTAAAACTGCTCTGAAACATAAAGTCTACTAATTAAAAATATGAAAAAGAATCAGCCAAGATGTCCATGTGTGGAAGAATGCAGTACAAGTCTGGGAAACTTCCGTACCATTACTGAAATAAATAAAATAATAGACCATGCAATCTATACTGTCATATCCAAATGAACACAGAAAAATTTGGTCATGTATCTAAATACTTAAGACTATCCACATATGGGCAACACATAGTCATGATCTTTTTGACATGCTGTATATATCTAAATAGCCTCAGAACTATATGAAAATGAGCAAAACCCAAAATAAATTAGAAACTCACAGTAAAATTGTTATTCTATGGTTATCAAGATAATGCAAAATGTTCCCTTTCAGGATCAACTGCATTAATTCCTATGATTTTCCCACTATAGGTAAAAGATTTGATGTACATCAAGAAGTGGAATTCTTTAAGCTCCCATTGATCTTGTGCTAAGCCCTTGAAGCCTAAAAGCTGGAGCAAACAATAAATGTGACATTGAAAGTGCAAGAGAACACAGTAAACAAACACCATTGGGTGTCTTATGTGCATAATTGACAATTACAGAACATAGTACTTAGACTAAATTCTATACAGAGATTATGAAGTTCAAGGTACTTCAGCATAAGTATCATTTGCTCTGTCCTTTGTTGGGTTAGATCCCTGTAAATGAGTCTACTTTCAGGTAGCTTGAGATCCCTCAAAAACTTCTTTTCATGAGAAAGAAGAGATGGTATCATAGATATAGCAGTTCTTCTCAAAGTAATCCATACATTCATTTCACATTAATAGAAACACTAATATTTATCATGAAATTTGACAAGCTGATAATGAATTCACTTGGAAGAGCAAAGTGCCAAGGATAGTCAAAACACTCATTAGAATGAAAGAATGAAAAATGAAATTCATTAGAATGAAGAATGAAAAAATGAGCACAGCCTATGCTACAAGTTAGTAGTGTTTATTATAACCCTAAAGTGATGAAATTATGTGGTATTAGGATAGGGATGAAAAACCAAAGCAGATTACTGAAAGAAAACAGAAAGCTAAGAATATTCCTTAGAGATGTAGAGGAACTTGATCTATGCCAATGGTAGCAGTAGAGAGTAAAGGAAAGGATGGACTAGTCAATAAATAGCACTTAGAACATGGATAACCATGTGACAAAGAGAAACCCTTACACCGTAATAAGTTCCAGGTGATTATAAAGCAAATGCAAAAATACAACTGTAACAATTAAAGGAAAATATAGATTATATTCATAAAGTAAGATTCCTTAAGAAAAATGCAAATAAAAAATTTTTCAATATTAGTAAGTTTGACTTTTTAAATTAAAACACTTATACAAAGACAAATGAAATTGAAGGATAACTACAGATTTTGAGCAGATATTTTCAACAGATATTACTGGTTAAGATTCACATTTTGAATATTTGAAAACTTCAAATGACAAAGAGCCTAATTAAAATGAGTACGGGATAGAGCTCAGTGGTAGAGTACATGTTTAGCATGCACAAGGCTGTGGGTTTGACCCTCAGCACTGAAACAAAAAGAAATCTAGAATGGAAAATTATAGAAGGACAGAAAATAAATTAGGGGTTTCTTAGGTCTAGATGAGATGGGGAGAGAAGATTAGAGTTCAAGAGTATAAGGTTTTTCTTTAAAGTGACAAAAATATGCTAAAATTGATTATACAAATGGTGGAACAGATCTATAAATATACAAAAGACATTGAATTGTGTACTTTAAATGGGTAGATTGTGTGATAGTTGAATTATATCTCCTAAAAGCTGCTCAAAAGCTGGGCATGGTGGCACTTGCTGGTAATCCTAGTTACTCAGGGGGACTGAGGCAGGATAATCATAAGTTTGAGGCCAGACTTGGCAAAGTAGCAAGAAGACATTGGGAAATTGAGGCAGTAATTTAAAACACTAATGACTAGGAAAAGCCCAGGTCACAGTGGATTCACTGCTGAATTCAATAAGAATATCAGAGAAGATCTAATGCCAATATTCCTCAAACTCTTTAGTGAAATGGAAATGGAATACTTCCAAACTCATTCCTGGAAGCTAACAATACCTTGATTCCAAAACCAGACAAGGACCCAACTAAAAACAAAGAAAAAACCTACATGCCAGTCTCTTTAATGAATACAGATGCAAAAATTCTCAACAAGATACTGGAAAAAAGAATGCAGCAAATCATTAAAAATGTCATACATCATGACCAAGGAGGCTTAAACCCAAGGATGTGGAAAACAATAAATGTAATATATCACATAAACAAAAACCAAAAAGTATCACTTCAATAGATGTAGAAAAATCCTCTGACAATATCCAACATACATTCATTATAAAAACTTGAAGAAAATATTTATAGAAGGATCTTATTTCAATCTAATAAAAGCCATTTATGACAAATCTATGGCCAATATTATATTAAAAGGGGAAAAACTGAAAGCTTTCCCTCTAAAAATCATCTAAAATCAAGAAGACCAACAACATTCCTGTTCAGTGTATTATTCAAAACATTAGCCAGAGAAATCAGGCAAAAGAAATAAATAAAAAGGATATGTAGGAAATGAAGAAGTTAGACTATCATTATTCACAGATGACATGATCCTTTACATCAAGGACCCAAAAAATTTCACCAAAAGATTACTAGAACTAATAACCAAGCTCACCAATATAGCAGGATACAAAATCCACACAAAACATTCAGTAGCTTTCATGTACACTAATAATGAACCTACTGAAAAGAAATTAGGAAAACAATACCATTCACAATATTCTCAAGAAAAATTAAATACTTAGAAATTAAGCCAACCAAGAAAGTGAAAGACCTATATAACAAAAATGCATACAGTACTTGGGAAAAGAAGATAGAAGGCATCAGGAAAAGGAAAGATATCCTCTGTTCCTAGATAGACAGAACAAATATTGTCAAAATGGCCATACTACCAAAATTGATATATACATTTCATTCAATCCCTGGCAAAATACCAACAGCATTCTTCATGGAACTAGAAAAAACAATCCTAAAATTTGTATGGAACCAGAAGAGATCTATGATAGCAAAAGCAATCCTGGGTAACAAGAGCAGGGCAGGAAATATCACAATCCCAAATTTCAAGCTATATTACAAAACTACAGTGACAAAATTAGCATGGTACTAGCACAAAAACAGACACGTGTATCAGTGGAACACAATAGAGGATTCAGAAACAACCTCAGCCAAATCCAATCATCTGATCTTTGACAAAGGGGCAAAAAACACGCTGGAGGAAGTAAAGCCTCTTTAACACATGGTTCTGGGGAAACTGGTTACACACATACAGAAGATTGAATTTAGATCCATATGTATTATTGTGTTGTAAAATAAAATCAAAATGGATTAAAAAATCTGGATATTAAAACATAAACACTTAATCTACTACAAAATAAAACAGGTAAAACTCTAAAAAACATAGGCATAGGTAAAGACTTTGAAAAAACAGAATTGCACAAGAAATAACATCAAAAATCAGCAAATGGGATCATATCAAGTTAAAAAAGCCTCTGCATAGCAAAGGAAACAATTGCTAGACTGAGAATTACTAGACTACTACAGAATGAGAAAAAGATTTTTCTAGCTATTCCTTGGACAGAGGACTAATATCTAACGTATATAAAAACTCAAAAAAATAGGCGCCCAAAATAAAAGACCCAATCAAAACATAGGCAATTGAAATTGGATAGACACTTCTCAGAAGAAGTACAAATGGCCAATAAATACATGAAAAAACTTCAATATCTCTGGCCAATAGATTAATGCAGGTACAAAAATCAGAAGGGGAAAATCAAAGTATAGTGTTGTAAATTCTTTATATGTGAAGTGGTATAATATTGTTTGAAGGTAGATTGTGATAAGTTAAATATTTTAACCTAAATCCTAGAACAAGGAATATAAACTGAAACAGAGAGTTAGCCAATAAAGCCAATAGTAAAGATAAAATCAACTAGAATATGTCCCTCAACAGATGAATGGATAAAGAAAATTTGTTATTTACATAGAATGAAGTACTGTTGTGGCATAAAGAAATATAAACTTGAGTCATTTGCAGGAAAATGGATGTACCTTGAGATCAAAATGTTAAGTGAAATAAAGCAAACACACAAGCTTAAATATTGCATGCTTTCTCTTATATGAGAAACTCAGAGTAAAAATAGAGCAAAATAAATATAATAGGAAGTAGAGAGATAGATCATTCTCAGAGGGGAAGGGGAATAAAGAGATGGAGGGAGAGAGGAAGGGGAGGGGAAGGAGATGAAAAAAAGGAATTAAGATGTGTGATGTACATGTACCAACTTCCCACAAGGAATGTGAAATTATGTGCTACACACATGTACTAATACACTAAAATAAAAAATAAATCAAAAAAATAAAAGCAACTAGAGGAGATAAGATATACAATGAGGAAAAAGATTTACATCAGACTTTTTGCCAGAAGTCATGCAAGCTAGAAGACAATGGAATGACATCTCACATGTACTGGAGGAAAAAAAAGGTCATCCTAGAAACCTAAGCCCACTAAAATTATTTTTTAAAACATGAAGATGAAATAGGCTTTCTAGACAAAACCTGAGAGAATCATAGCCAATAGACATGAATCACAAGCAATATTAAAGGAAGATTTTCAGGCCAAAGAAAATGATAGCAAATCAAAATTTGGATTAAAGAAACACTTACGAGTGGGAACATCTAGACATGTAGGTACATATAAATATACTTTTATCACTCTTTAAGTTCATCTTAATTGAAAAATATCATTTTAAATGAAAATTAATAGCAATGTTTTATGTTATAGTATGTTTCTACATATTCTAAATATAGAAATAAAATGTATGACAAAAATGATTTTAATATTTGTCTTTATAAATGTTTTGTTCATTCAATGTTATTATGTTTCATGATACAGATTTCTCTACATTTATTTTGTTGGGCTTTTTCAGATTCTTGGACTAGTGGATACTTAGTTTTTATAAAATTTTAAAGTATTCTGACCTCTCAAATATTTTTCTGTTCCTCTTCCTGCTGCCCCAGTTATGCACATGTTAGATCACTTTTTGTTGTCTCACAAGTCACTGATGTAATGTTCTTTTCTCTTTATTGATTGATATCTCTCCAGGTTCGTATTTCCCTGCTTCTCTGTACAACCAATAATGTTTTATTGGATGCTTTACATTGTGCATTTTACGTTGTTGAGTGCTGGATTTTGTTGTATCCTCTTTAAATATTGTTAGGGTTTTGGGGGGATACAAAAGCTATATGGAATCTGATTATCTCAAGACTTGCTTGTAAGCTGGACATGGTGGCACACACCTGTAGTCCCAGCACTCGGGAGTCTCAGGCAGGAGGATCCGTGAGTTTGCGGCCAGCCTGGGCTACATATTGAGTTCAAGGCCGGCCTGAACTATATAGCAAAACTAAACAACAACAACAACAACAAAGATTTGCTTGTAAGCTTTTCATGGACAAGTCTATAGAAGTATTAAATGTAAGAAAAACTTAGCCCTGTTAATAAGATAATATACTGTTGAGAATTCTTCTGATCCTACAAGCATTACAGGTCTTTCCTCACTGGTTGGTAAGAATATGAACTATTCTCAGCCCTGTGTGAACTCTGATGATTGTTCCATTTACTGCTTTCTCCTGACTCTTTCACTGCCCAATGGTAGTTTTTTCTCATGCATGTGGAGATCAGAATTCAGAAAAAGACGAGAGGGGACCCTCTGCATATCTCTAAAGTTCGCTCTCTCTGTATGAACCCTGCTTCTCAAGTATTGTCCTTGAAATTTGCAGCCTTCTTGGTTTCCTTGAAGTCTAATCTTCCTACTTAAAAAGACTTCTAGGATTATTTTAGCTTCTCCCTTCTTTTGCCGTAGCCTATAAAATGATGCCAGACTATAAAGTACGGAAATTCTAAAGCTCAAACTTACTTGTTTTCCCTGTCATTTTCCCTGTTGGGAATCAACACTTTACACTCTTAGTGCTTGATATCCAATGTCTAAAGAACATTATTTCATATATTCTATTTTGTTTTATAGTTGTTTAAGTTGAAAGATACTTAGTCCCTGTTATTCTTTCATGGCTACAAGAGGAAGTCTCTTATTACATTAAATTTTATATTTTATAAACTATTTCAGAATTTTTAAAACTATATTTTAAGAAACCCATTGTTCTATACTTTAGTGCCGGGGATTTAGTTCAGTGGTGCCGCCACCTGCCTCGCAAGTGCAAGGTCCCAAGTTTGATCCTTGGTACCAAAAAAGAAAGCAATGCTCTATACTTTAGAATATTTATTTTTGATGTCACACATCTGAGCACCAAGAAAAAGAACGTTCCAGACTATCATTTCTCAACTTCAGCACTATTGATATTTTGGACAAGCAAATTCTTTCTTTTGAGGACTGTACTATGCATGGTAGTGTGTTTGACAGTTGAGATGACCAAAAATCTCTTGAATCATCATTAAATGAACCCTGGGGAAATTTTGTCCCTGGTTGAGAAGTAAACTTTCAATGTTGTAGCAACTCAGAGACCTGTCCCTTTTATATAAATGTTCAGACTAAAAAAACAATGGAGCATATTGAAACTGCCCAGAAGGCAACTTTAGAGAGTTCCTAATGGCTAACATGGCAGCCACTTGCAAAAGGAGCAATAAATATCGAGAGTACAGATGCCCCTCCATATCTGTGGGCTCCACATCTGCAGATTCAACCACATGGGATAAAAAATATTTGGAAAATTTATGTCTGTGATAAACATGTATAGACTGTTTTTCTTGTCATTATTTCCTAAACAATACCATGTAACAGCTATTTACATACCTATTTACATTGTGTTAGGTAGTATAAGTAATCTAGCGATGACATACAGGAAGATGTGTGTAGTTTATATGCAAATACTACACCAAGTGATATAAGGGATTTGAGCATCTGCAGACTTTAGCATCAGGAGGGAGTCCTGGAATCAATACTCTGGGATACTGAGGGAAGACTGTATTAGGGTATAACTCAAGTATAAAAGAAAACTTTCATTCATACTCGTGTAAATAAATAATTGAACAAATAAGTAAATGTGATAAAAGGAACACTCTTCTTAATAGAAAGCTCAATTAATAGATATAGAAGGAATGAAGGAAATATTAAACTATCTGAATTAGTCAGATTTCTATCACTCAGCCAAAATGCCTGATATACACAGCTTAAAGGAGGAAAGTTGGTTTCAGAGGTTTTTGTCCACAGTCATCTGGCTCCTTGCTTTAGATCTGTTGGCAAGGTAGAAACAACCTTGCCAAAATGTATGGTGGAAGAAAGATTTTCATCTTATGGTAGCTGGAAAGCAGAAAGAGCAATAGCAAGAGAGGAAGTGACCAGGACAACATAAACTCTTCAAAGCCATGCTCCCTGTGACTCAATTCCTCCAGCTGGGCCCCACCTCCTAATAGCCCATTCATCCACGAATTCATCCATGGACTCCATCAATGCTATTAGCACCCTCATGCTCCAATCAATGGATGTGGTAATGAGCACACAAAAGTTGAAGTAGAATAGGATGTCTGTATATTCTCCAAGTATTTCTTTGAGATAGTAATTGGGGTAAAGAAACAGTAACTTTATGTTGGAGATTCCTGACAAATCATTTTAATAGTTAGCATCCTCACAATATGTATTGATACCTTCTATCCCTTGATGTGTTAGACTGAGAAGGGCATATCATCTATGGGGTAATCTGCCCAATAATGCATAACTTCAATCTAACCATGAGAAGAATTCAGACAAAACCAAATTAAGGGGGATTCTACAAAATAGGATAACTAAATGCAAAATAGCACTCTGAATTGGGCCTGAACAAGAAAAAGATATTAGTGGAAATGCTGATAAAGTTTCAAATAGAGGCTATAGTCTATTTAATAATGTTGTACCAGGGTTAAGAGTCTTGAGGACTGGGGCCAGGGATTTAGCTCAGTAGTTCCGGCACCTGCCTTGTAAGAGTTTTGAGGACTGTGGTATGGTTATGTAAGATGCTGACATGGAGGAAGCTGGATGAAGGGCGTGCAGCAGTTCTCAGTGGTGTTTTATAGCTTCTCTGCTAAAATTATCTCAAAATAAAAGCTTAAAAAGGTGGAACACCCTGTAGTCTCAACTGTAGATATACATTTGTGTATTATAACAAATCTTATTAGACTAAAGGTTGCAATCACAGGATCTCAAAGTTGGAAGAGCCCCTGTAGATATCTCATTCAATTCATTCATTTGACGTTTTAGATACACAGGCCCAAATTGATGTACATAGCAGCAGAACATGGATTGGAACCTCTTTTCCTGTCTCAAGTGAAAGTTCTTGCTGCATCTTCCTCATGTCTTTAACCCTCACCTCTGAAGCACTGCAAACCTGAGATGTTTTAGGTACATATTATGCTTAACACTTAGTTTCTAGACTCTTGAGCAAGGGTGTGCAAATATTTTCTGCAAAGATCCAGAGAATCAATATTTTAGTCTTTGGGAGATATACACTGTCTGTGACAACTACTCAACCCTGTTGTTATAGCATGAAAGCTGTCAGAAATGATAGGGAAACAAATGGGTATTGCTATGTGCCGACAAAGCTTTACCAAAAATAAGGCCGTGGGCAGAATTTGACCTGCTCAGGAAGACACCTAAGATGCTTTCCATGTAGTACGGTGAGTAAAAGGTACATGTATGCTCCCAGCTGGGCAACAGTGGTACAGAGGAGGTCATGACGGTCAGATCTTCAGAAATGAAGAAAAGATAGCAATAGGGATAAGGTCAATTTGTCCTTTGTGTTAGGTCGCCGTAAGCAGAAGATGATCAAGTAGTATAAAGAATGTCAAAGACCATAAGCCTGTAAATGGAAAGATGAGCAGTCACCCTTGTGACATTTCATTTTGCCCTTTGGGCAAGAGAGGGAACTTTCTATAGAAACACCAAGAGCTGTGAAGCTTTCAGGTTTCAAAAGAAATCAATTAAATCTAACTTCAAAATAATTGGCCTTTAAGTAAAAGCATATACACATGTGCACCCAGAGGAACGAAGTGCTGTGATCTAAAGTGGTTAGAAATAGTCACAGGATAAAAAGAATAATTCTGTTAAGAGAACATGATTTATCATAACCCTATTGAATATCGACAGAAAGCAGGCATACGTGAGCACACTGAAAGCAGGAGAATAAGTATTTCTTAAGCATGATTTTAGTGATATTTCCCAAGAAAATGTTGCCTAATTGGACTCCTTTCTTC
Source organism: Heterocephalus glaber (assembly GCF_053883595.1). NCBI lineage: Eukaryota > Metazoa > Chordata > Mammalia > Rodentia > Bathyergidae > Heterocephalus > Heterocephalus glaber. The sequence continues at coordinate 208,517 of NW_028258186.1, read as the reverse complement.
TTTCAAAAAATTGTTCTATTTAATAATGGTTATTACTTATTTTAAAGGTACCCAGTGATGAAATAATCTTTTCAGATAATGTAAAATTTCAGCAGTATTTTTTCTTCTCATTTTTCTTATTCATCTTTATTCAGAAAGTAAAATAAACAGGAAAAACACTAAATGTACTAGGAATGTTTAAATAATTTCTACTCCCAACTGCTACTTGATATTGACATAATGCTTCCTTTCATGACTCTGATTACCTTATTAGTTTTGGAGTTAAATATTTTATCCAAGTTTTAGTTCAGTCTCTGGTTGACGATGACCTTACATCAAACATGGTGGTGCCATCATCAGCCCTTTTGTGGCTCAGTTGGTTACAGTACTGTGGACAGCAAGTGCAATCTGTTAGGGTTCAGCTAGCATCCCAAACCATACTGTATCAGTAGGTCCAACTGGTCACCTCACACTCCCTGTCACATCAGAGTATGTGACAAGAGAGCACAAAAGGAGCCAGCAAGGACTCAAAGCTATGTTAACCAAAAATACCAGATTTCCTGGGACAGGTCCACATCTAATAGTTATCCTCATTGACCAGACCCTAAATGTGTTGTCAGACTATGAATTTACAATTTTAAATTCAAGGCTAGGATATTTTCAATATAGGTAGAAGGAGAGATGGCACAAGGAGAAAACTGGAAGAAAACTGAGTAAGCTTCCTAGAACCTTGGCTACCTTCCTCTGTTGGATTTCGTTGTTCGTCCCATCCTTCCTGTTTGGGGCTGATTGTTAGTGAAGAGCCTAATATGGATGCTGTATTAACCAAAATGTGAAACCTAGGGTGAGGATAGCAAGAGTAAAACAGGGAGAAGACAGGTATCTCCAAGGAGAGAAGATAGGCTGAAGAAAGGGGGCATGGAGTCCTTTAAAGAGCACACATTTTGGAGTCCCTTGGGTTTAAATACTCACTCCTCAATTTTCTGGCTGTGTGGTCCTGTTCAGGGTGGGAAATGAGGACATGTCATTGAGCATTTTTGAATACATCATTTCTTGTCTATCAAATGAATATCTACACCAGTCCTTTCATGCTGGATATAAGGATTCAATAATACAATGCATGAAATGAAAACAACGCTGAGATTCCACCTCACTCCAGAAAGAATGGCTGCTATCATGAAATCAACCAATAACAAATGCTGGCAGGGCTGGGGGGAAAAAGGAACCCTGCTCCATTGCTGGTGGGAGTGCAGACTGGTGCAACCACTGTGGAAGTCAGTATGGAGATACCTCAAAGAACTAGGACTGGAAGTCCCATTTGATCCAGCTATTCCCCTGCTGGGGATCTTCCCCAAAGAATTAAAAGAATCATACCACAGTGATATATGTGCACCCATGTTCATAGCAGCACAGTTTGTGACAGCTAAAACTTGGAAGCAGCCCAAATGCCCATCAACTGGAGACTGAATAAAGAAAATGTGTTTTTTTTATAAAATGGAGTACTACTCAGCCATAAAAAATGAGAAATTAGAGACATTTATAGCTAAGTGGATGCACATTGAGGTGATACTCTTAAGTGAAATAAATAGGGCACACATGTATAAATACCGAATAGTTTCTCTGGTGTGAGAAACTGAAAGTGTAAATAAGGACTAAATGTATAATAGGTCATGTGAAATAGAAAGAAAAGGGGCAAAGGGGAAGGAAGTGGGAGGGCTAGGGGAAAGGATAGAAGGGAATGGGATTAATATGAGAAAATGGAAAAATAGGAACAAAATCTTTGTAAATAGGGAGGAATGGAGGGGTTGAAGGGAGGGCTGGGCAAGGGTGAAAAATAAGAACCAAGAGAGATTATGTAAAGGTGCAAATTTCCAATGATGAATGTCATTATATTGTATCCCTAAAATGTACCAATGATTAGAATGAATCATCGATAGTGCAAAATAGGAAGAAAAGGTCCAAAGGGGTAGGGGTAGTGGGAGGGGCAGGGGAAAGGAAAGAAGGGAAAGGAAAAATGATGAGAAATGGAAAAAATGGAAATAAAGTCTTTGTAAATAGGGAAGGTGGAGGGGATGAAGGGAGGGCTAAGAATGGGGAAAAAATAAGAACCAAGATGCATTATGTAAAGGTACAATTCCCAGTGAGAAATGTAATTGTGTTGTATACCTACAATGTACCAATAAAAGAATTTAACAAAAAAAATAATACAATGCATGGAAGGAGCCTCTGGCACTGAGTAAACCCTTGTGCTTATTAGAAATTTACCACTGGAGTACAAGAGTAAAGGGAACCTGGGTAGCCAGCTCAAGAGAGGAAAGAGTCTGGAGTGTGGCTCTCTGGGCACACAAGTGGTCTTTCTCGTCACTGCAGGCTGCTGCTTCCATCCCAGGACAGGACAAACAACTTGGGAAACCTGGCCTATTGGAGCCAGTCAAACAGCTTTCTCTGCTTGGAAGTCAGTACCCCTGAGGGAATATATCACCAACCTTTCACTGAGTACTTTGGGGGAAGCATCCATGAGGAAAAATAATTCCCCAGCAAGCTCTCTCAAAATCTCAAGTCACCCTACAAGAGCTGCTAATCTGAAGGCCATCATAGGACACTGCTCAATCAAGGTGACTCTTTTCCTCACACTCTGTCCACCTTTACGTGGCATCTTTTAGTTAGTTGTCAAAAGGTTGTGCTCTCTGCTGCAGCTGTTGCTCCTCTGGCTGCCAGGCCTGGAACACTGAAGCTGCCTGGCAATATACTAATTCTGATCTTAGGCTAATGAATGTCATAGCAACAGTTGAGTGGTAGGGAAGAATATCCAGGGTAAACATTTTGTTCCAACTTGATTTCTGTGGCTTGTTCAGCACATTTTGGATATATTACCCTCTCCAGCTGCTGTGACCTCAAGTAATGAAAAGCCATTTGAATGGTAGTATGAAAAAACTAATTTAAGAAGGAAAATCTGCTATATATAAAAAAATATAGTGTCTTTCAAACTGATGCAAGTGACTCTCTTCCTCAGATAATCCTTTTGAATTATTCATGCTTCTCTTCTTTTCTCCTTTAACACAACTGAAAGCTAGCATCACCATTCCACCTCAGTTCTGAGGAGCAGCAGAGAAGGGAAGAAGGAACCTATTTATTAATATTTGTGAGTGAGTGCTTTGAAAATAAAAGAGAAATGCTTTTTAGCAATCAACTGCATTGAGACAGTGCCTACTTTTACAAAATTCAACACATCTTGGCATCATCTATTTGATGGCATCTATCACAGTCAATTTGTAAGAATGAATTGAGTGCTTACCATATGTGAAAAAGAACACTCTGTGCTGTAAACACGGAAGCCAAAGTAATCATAGAAGATGTGATGTCACTTGAGTAAGACGAGAACAGGAAATGGGGAGAGAACCTGAATTTCTGAGAAGCCACTAAGTGCCAAGCTCTATCCTTTAAATTATAGATACATAGACACATAGATAGGATGAATACACACACACAATTTATTCTAATTCTTTTACAAATGGTGTGAAAACTAAGACTTGAAGTGGCTAGATATTATGGCCTATGGCTACATAGGAAGCATGAGATGGGGCCAGGATTCACTCTCAATCTCTTTTACTCTAAAGACTGTACTCTTTTCTCTATACCATATTGGTATCTAAAAATATGATCCTTCAGATCTGGGGCAGGAAATTTACATGATGATCCTGGAATGTCTTACCATACTTAGCAAGCAAGGAAGATTTCAGAGACTACCAGGTTCATGTGAGAAGGACTCAGGAGTCAACAGACTCCCTGGGGTCCAAAGAGGGGCCATTCTGGGGCTCAATGAAAACAAGGACAATGGATTAAAACAAACAAAATATTATATGATAAATTCATCATTACATTTAAAAAATATTCATTGACTATGATAGGGATGCTAGAGAACTAGCTTGTTTTTAATTTGGCATTTATCCTGCCATCCTATACCAACTGTACCTCTAGATAACTAAGCAGTAGAGGTACAGAAATATTCCAGCTAACAGCAAAAAAAGAATAATAAAATAAGAACATCACGATTTTGAAATGTTTAATGAATCAATGAATCTAGGCTTGTTGATCAATGGCTACTAACATCACAAAAAAGAAAGGCAACCAGATAATATGTAACTCTTAACAGAGAGCACAAAATTATGAACAAAGCAGTCTCACTAAAAACCAAACAAGAAGCAAGCAATTTTACTAACCTGAATCTGATTGAACCTCCAAAGTTACCAATGAAAAAAAGCCAGAATACAGTGGATTATGTTAAACTTAACAATGAGAATGCAATCATCAAAATTCTGTGTGTAGGAAATACTACAGGGAAAAACAACTCATTTTTATCAAAACATTAGTTTCAAGAAGAAAAGAGATAGGGAGACCTTATATATTAAGAGACTTAAAGGCCTTATCAATCAATTACATTATCTAGCCCTTATTTAGAGCTTTATTCAAACAAACAAAAATTCATTTAGACATTTGTAAGGTAACTGGAAATTTAAACATTATCAGGATATTTGACATTTTATTCATTTTTAGATGTAATAATTGTATTCTGGATAAGTTTTTAAGAGTCTTAATCTTTTAGAAATACATACTGAACTATTTGCATATGACATGCTACTATGTTTGCAATTTCCTTCACGGTATTACAGAAGGAGAAAAGCAGATGTGGGTATAAATGAAATAAAAGTGGTCATGCATTGGTCATATTTTAGTCTGGATGATGGGTATAGGGGGCTCATTATATAAATATATAGGATTGTATGTGTTTGAAATCAGACACACATGCGTAAATCCTGCATTGTTTCTCTAGTGTGAGAAACTGAAAGTATAAATGAGTACCAAAATGTATAACAGATATTGTGAAATTGGAAGAAAATGTTCAAATGAAAAGAGCACTAGGGAGGGAGTAGGGGAAAGCAAGGAAGGGAAAGGAAAAACAATGAGAAAAGAAGGAAAAAAATGGAAACTTTCCATAATTAAAAAGTTGTGTCTATATAACACATCTATATTATTTGAAGATTCATGCCTTTCTCTCTCTCTCTCTCTCTCTCTCTCTCTATATATATATATATATATATATATATATGACTAATTTCCACTTCTCAGAATTGATCCTACAGCTCTATGATGAAGTCACATCTTACGCATATGTGAGTTATGTGATTTCAAATACATGCACTTAGCATACAGAGAAGAGAACGTGGAGAGATAGGGAAAACACAAGCAGAGATAGGGACAGAAAGATGGTGTTGAGACAGAGGAGATAACAACTGAAATGGTGTAGCAGGTCGTTTCCACCATTCTGCTCAGTGATCCTACTATGTCCAGAGTGAATGTAAGGTGGAAGCTGTGGCTCTGACACTCTATCACTGGGGGTTTTTGACTCCTGCCGACTGGACAAACACCCTTCCCAAGACAAATGTTCAATTTATTTTCCTTCAACTGGAATTAAATCTTCCTTGTGAAGAGGCACACAGTAACATTCTAGATCTTCAGTCAAGTAGTGTCAAGCTGGAACATCTTCCTATCCGTGCCTACAAGCAGATAGACTCCCATTTTTCTCCATTACTATCAGAAAGAACTAACCAATTCATATGTCCACTTCCCCCACCTTGGGATGCTATTCTGATGTGTTAATGCTTTATGATTGTACTAGTATGTTTCTTATTTCTTACAGTAGTGACCAGATAGATTCAGTAGATCTTTCCTTTTTGCTGTGGGGGAAGTCAGTGCTCAGTTTCAAATATATATCACTAAGAGTAGGAGTTCAAGAAAGATTCTGAGATGAGACATGTGGGAGGATTTTGGGGGATACAGAAGTTGGCTGGAGCTTTGAAGACTAGATAAGGTATAAAAGCATAATTAACATGAACTTTGGGAAGTTATGTATGCTAAACAATGTATCTATAGACAAAAGCAGAGGGAATGAGTATTGGGGCAACAGATTTGGATCAGTTCACAAGGTCTTTGAATTTCAAAAGTGAAAATCTTGGATTTTATGCTAAGATATTTGAGTAGACTAAGAAGAGAGTATGATGAAAATAATATTTCAGGAATTAATCTGACTGCGATGTTCAGCACAAACTGGACTGAGGAAAAGATGGGCAGGAGCACCACTGACACTACTCTAATCCAATCAAAGAGAACTTGTGTCTGAAACTGGGTAGAATAGCATGGACAGAAATAGAAGAAGACAAAGAATCACCAGGTCAGGAATTGATTTGGTGTGCAAAAGAGGCAGAGCCAGGAGAACCAGGAAATAGACATTTCCACTACTGATGATGGCATTGTTCTTCATCAAAACAAAAACTAGACCCAGCCCAAATATCCGTCAGTAGGGACTGCCTGGTTGAACAAATTATCATTACTGTCCAGGATGGTATGCTGTGGAGCTGTAAGAAAAGGAATGAGGAAGATCTCTAGCACATGTTCAGTAAAAAGAGGAACAGAACAACGTTTATAGTACATGCTAAATTTTGTGTAAGAGATAAGAGTGAAATGCAACTACTTACTCTCAATTGTTTAATATTCAAACACATGATGGATGGATAAAGCAAACCTAACGAAAAAAATGGGAAAAGGGAGATGCAAAACTTTTAGAATATCTCCCCTTATATGGTTTTGACTTTGGAACTATGGAAGTGTTTTACCAAAATGGAAAGGAAAATAACTCCCCAAACTATGGAAAAAAATGAAACAAATGAATTAAATGATGTATAAATCCACAAAAAAGAAATTACTTCAAGTGGCTTTCAAACACAATACTTCATCTCTCTAGCAGAACTTATTCTAAAGACAGAAAGAAGAGCAAAGCAATCATATACTGCATTTGATAACCTCAAATGTGACATTAGAATTGTTATTTTTATTTAATTTTCAAGACAACACTGAGAGTCCATCTTACCCCAGAGAGAATGCCCATCATCAAGAAATCAAATAATAACAAATGCTGGCAAGGTTTCAGGGAAAAAGGAACCCTTCTACATTGCTGGTGGGAATGTAAATTAGTACAACCACTATGGAAATCAGTATGGAAATTCCTCAAAAAACTGAAACTAGAAATTCCACTTGACCCAGCTATTCCCCTTCTAAGTATCTACCAAAAAGACTTAAAAACATCATATTCCAGTGACACATCCATACTACTGTTTACAGCAACATAATTCATAATAGCTAAATCTTGAAAGCATCCTGTATGTCCATCAACAGATGTATAAATAAAATGTTTGGTATTATACACAATGGAGTACTATCTTGCCATAAAGAAGGATAAACTTGAATTATTTGTAGGAAAATGGATGCACCTTGAGTTTATAATAATAAGTGGCATAAACCAGACACAGAAGCTTAAAGATCACATTGTTTCTTTTATATGCTAAACTCTAAATATAAATAAAGAGCAAAATAAAAGATAGGTGATAGGAAATAGGAAGATAGATCTTTCTCAAAGGGGAAGGGGATCGAGAGATGCAGGGAGCGGGGAGGGATGGGAGGGGAAGGGGATGAAAAAGGACTTGAGATGTGTTATGTACATGTATCAACTCCCCACGAGGAATGTAAACATTATGTACTGCAAACATCTACAAAAAATAAACAATAAATGTTTGATAAAATTTTACATTAAAATAAAGAATTGTTGTATGATTGTTTTAATTCTTTTGGGAAGATACCCAGCAGGGGAATAGCTGGGTCAAATGGGACCTTTACTTCCGGTTCTTTGAGGTATCTCCATACTGATTTCCACAGTGGTTGCACCAGTCTGCACTCCCACCAACAATGGAGAAGGGTTCCTTTCTCCCCACACCCCCACCAGCATTTGTTATTGGTTGATTTCTTGATAGCAGCCATTCTTTCTGGGGTGAGGTGGAATCTCAGTGTTGTTTTTATCTGAATCTCTCAAATGACCCATGATGCTGAACATTTTTTCAAATATTTATTTGCTGCTTTTACTTCTTTGTCTGAGAAACCACAGCGATATATTCACACCCATGTTTCTAGCGGCACAATTTGTAATAGCTAAAGCTTGGAAACAGCCCAAGTGCCCATCAACTGGAGACTGAATAATGAAGATGTGGGGTTTTTTTATAAAATAGAGTACCACTCAGCCATAAAGCATGAGAAACTAGAGACATTTATAGCTAAAGGCCATAATCTTAAGTGAAATAAATAGGACAGATGTGTAAATATCGAATAGTTTCTCTGGTGTGAGAAACTGAAAGTGTAAATAAGGATTAAAATGAATAATCGATAATGTGAAATAGGAAGAAAAGGTCTAAAGGGGTAGGGGAAAGAAAAGAAGGGAAAGGAAAAAATATGAGAAAAGGAAAAAATGGAAACAAAGTCTTTGTAAACAGGGAAGGGTGGAGGGGGTGAAGGGAGGGCAGGGAAATGGGGAAAAAATAAGAACCAAGATACATCATGTAAAGGTGCAAGTTTCCAATTATAAATGTAAATGTATTGTATACCTAAAACGTACCAATAAAAGAATTTAAGAAAAAAACCAAAGATTGTTATTTTGAAATTGTTACCAATATAAAGTAGGGTAATCAAAGCAATTATGTCAATGTCATTAAGAACCAATACTCTGAGACAAAAAAGATATAGTTCCAAAATAAAGGATAAGAACCTTATACAAACTCTGAAAATTGACTTTGAAATATTTATACATAGTCATTTTTTTTCTTTTGAAAAATATTTATTTCCTAGATCTTTCACTAAAAAGAAAAGACATGACAACCTAGTACCAGTGAGGAAATGCAGCCCAAGGCTGCTGTCTATATACCATTTCCCACTAGAGCTCTTTGGAGAAATGGGTGACTCCATGTCTGGGTATGGAATTGTACCAGATGAGCCTGACACAACTCATCAAACCCAAAATCAAGGAAGCTATCATGACAAAAAGAAACAAAAGCCCACTTGAAAGAATCCCTAGTGACTGAAGATGATATAATTTTAGCAACAAAATGAGTAATAAATTGATCAAAATACATTAAATAGAAAAAATATTTGAGTTTATAGAAATACTTGAAAACTTGATTTAAAAAAAAGAAAGAAAGGGCCAGGGATTTAGCTCAGTGTTGCTGTGCCTGCTTTGCAAGCACAAGGTCCTGAGTTTGGTCCCCAGTACCAGCGGGAAAAAAACTCACCTGATTAGTCATCATTGAAGGCTGCTAGGATACCAACTCATTCTGGAAATTGCTATTCTTAAAAGGAAGGTCTGTAACATTCATCTTGCCATTTTGGTATACATTGTAATTGAAGGTAACTAAAATGGTTCGAGTAAAATAAAATTCTTCTTTATAGAAGAATTCCAACTAATAAATATAGGAGAAATAACAGAATTAGAAAAATGTCATTGTGTCACCCTTAATGAAATGATGGATCTAAGCTATAAAAACAGACTGACAAAATGACATCTTTAAGAAAATAAGGGAAATTTGAATATGGATTAAGTATTAAATAATATTTATGAATTATTAATTTGTTAGCTATATTGTAATACTGGTGACATATAATTTATAAGGTGTGCATATATATATGTATATAGGCATAACTGCTATATGAGAAAAGAGAAGATTTTTAAAATCGAAAGGCATTATTGCTAATTAAAAGAGAAATATTAGGGAGAAAAGTCATTTTGGGCTAAAAAGGATGAAAATTTTTACACATAAAGTTTGGGAAGCCAGCCATAAAAACAGGTTTTCATGCAATAGAAAGCTAAAGGTTCAGACTTAGAACTCAGAAGAAATGTCAGAGATGGGGAGAGATTTGGGAGGCATTTATATAGGTCCCTCTAATGAGTAAATCCTTAAGATTAGATTTGCAGGAAAAGGCAAGAACAAGGCCAAGGCCACGCTCTAGACAATATTTACATCACAGGGGTGTACTAGTGTTGGAGGAGGTAGAAGACGTGTTGGTGAGGGAGCTAGGAGAAACAACACAACAAGAAAAACAACCAAAACCAGGAAAAAAGAAGTCCCCAAAAGCACATGGAAACCCAAAATAGTTTAGTCTCATGGAGGCTGAAGAAGGAAAGAATTTTGAGAGAAGGGTAGTCAATGATTAAGCCTGGGTCAAGGTTGAGAATGATAAAGTTGCAGAAAATGGAACTATTCCTTTCCCCACATTTTTACCATATATCCTACTTAATTTCAAACTGACAATGACCTGACTAATAGTGAGCCTGTAAGAAAGTGTCTTAATCATCAGCCTCCATCTGGCCCTTAATTCATTTGTTCCCTCACTCCCCCACTCCCTCAGCCATTCATTTAACCAACATCCATGGAGCCACTACTCCAAGCCAAACCCCTGCTATGTTCTGCAGATAGTGAGACAAATAAAATATCTGCTCTCCAGAAACTCACAGCTTAATGAGGAAGACAGACCTAGACAAATAATTACAACATAGTGTTAACATTTCAGCGACGACTTATTAAATGTAAATTCTAGGCCAGGCACTATGGGAGGCACTACAGATACAAACATAAACAAGTGGTTCCTTCCTGCTGGGAGCACAGAATATAGCTTGGAAGGCAGATGGAATTACAATCGATTGTGATATGAACTAGACATTACAGGAGTACACAAGCTACAAAAAAGCAATGAATAGGAAATAAGGCTCATGACTGAGCTCTTTAAGGTAGGGGCTATACATATGCCGATTTTACAGAAGGAATGTAATGGTTTGGATGGGTCTGTCCCTCAAAGGTCATATATTGAAGGCTTGGACACCAGTTGATGACACTACTGAGAGGTAGTGGGCACTTTAGGAGGTAGGGCTTAGTTGGAAGAAGCAGATCACTGGGCTGTGTCCTAAAAGGTGATACTGGAACCCTGGACATTTCTTCTCCCTCTCCTTGCTTCCTGTCCTCCATGAGGTAGGCAGCTTTGCTACACCATGTGTTCCTGGCCACAATGTTTCTGCCCTGTCATAGGCCAGAAGCAACAGAGCCAAGTGACCATGGACTAAAGCCTCTGCAACCATGGACCAATGTGAACCTCTCCTCCTTTAACTTGATTTTTCTCAGGTATTTTGTTACAGCAATAGAAACCTGATTAACACATTGAGGTTTGAGTACAGAGAGAAGAGGTAATTTTTCCCAAGGCAAAATAATTGTTTATAGCAGAGCCAGAGTTCAAATGTGAGTCTTAAGACTTGGAAGTTCTCTTTTTACCTGATAAAGAGAAAAAGGAGGAGGAAGGAATTAGAAGGAGGATAATGGGGTGGGAGGAGGAGGAAAATAAAAACAGCTAACTTTTACCAAATGCTAATTGTGGATCAGATGCTCTGCTAAGCGCTATACAGACAGCCAGGTAACCCTCACTCTTGTGATGCAAAAACTCTATCAGTCCATGTTCTGATGTTCCCCAGAGACATTAGATAACATCCTTGAGATCACAGAGCCATGGTTTGAACTCAGCCATCCTGACTCCCAGGGAAGGGCTGTAATTCACTGCACTCCACCGGACCTCACTCTTGAGATGGGCTAACCTTGCAGCCAAGAGCCAAGGGCTCAGCCTTCTTCTTCCTACACCTAAGCGACCACCTGAAGTTAGTTGTAGTCCTTGCTAATGGCTCTACAGGAGACTAATGAGCATAGCCGAGAACTAAGAATCAGCATTCAGTGATACTTTCCCAATATAAAGAGACAGGGCTAGAGTGAGAAGGAGCAACCTCGCCTGTGCCCGCCCAAGCTGACTGATCTCTATGCACCTGGCCTGCAGGGAGCCGCGCCACACGCCGACGGAGTGGACATGGGCAGAGTGATGGTGGCCAGGCTGGGGCTGGGGCTGCTGCTCTTGGCACTGCTCCTACCCATGCAGATTTACTCAAATCAAACAGCTGTTGTGCAACCTTCAAGTAACACCTCCCAGAACACCTCTGCTACCCCAAATCCAACTAATGCCACCACCAAGGCAGGCAGCGGTGCCCTGCAGTTGACAGCCAGTCTCCTTGTGGTCTCAATCTCTCTTCTACATCTGTACTGCTAGAGACTGGCCAAGAAACGTCCCTACTTCCCCATCTTGTAAACCCAATCCAAATGGCGACCAGAAGTGCAGTGTAGCAAGGAAGAAATCTAATTCCACACCTTATTTTAGCGATGCAGAAAATGCTGAAAATTCCAAATTTGATTCATTTGAAGGACATGTGAAGGGACTGACAGATGATGAATGCCAATATTAAATCTGCTGGTTTTTTTTTTCTTACAAAATGAAGAGAGATAACAACATCCAAGATTACTCATGATTTCCTCAAATATGGCTTAAGAAATATGGACACTTAAAACTGTACCTTGAAAACAAGAATAGATTTTATTTAGAAATAAAAGATGGGACATGGAATGGAGATTCAGTTTTCATTAGGTTCATTAAATCTATAAGGCCATAAAACATAATATAAAAAGCTTCCATGATGCTATTTATATGTACATTAGAAGGAACTACCATGTGTTACTGTGATTCCTCAATGTGTTGTTTCAACAGTACTCATTTAATGCTGATATCCTCTAGATGAAGTTTCACATTGTTAAGCTATCACTGTTTTCCTGGAAATTGAACTCTATCCCCCGTCCTCTGTGGCTTTGGATTTGACATTACATTTGACTTTTTATGTGGTAACTGACATGTGCCAGGGCAATAGTAGACAGGAACCCACACTCAAATCTAAGTATCTCAAGTAAATCTTATCTTTCCAAAGTGAAATGGTAGGCATTTCCCACCACCCACTTTCATTCAACAAAAGTACCAGATTCATCTAGCTAAACTGATTCCAAAGAGTAGAATTGTATTGACCTCAACTAATTTCAAAATGCTGCCTTTTTATTTCTGTATATGTTGAATACTCCTCACATTTAGCAATACAGTCTGTTTTGAAGGTAAAATTACAAATCTTGAAATTAAAAAGGTAAATATGTGAAGGGGCCAAAACTAAATCAAGCATTTGGGAAGGTAGAACTAGAAGCTAACTTGCATAAATTTGCAAAAAAATTTATATTTTTTCTGTAAATACTGTTTTTTAAAACTATGGATCACAATAGCTACATTTGGAACCCATTCTGTTATCAGTCAATATCTTTAGATAGTTAGAACTGTCCTAAGCCCTGATTTTTGCCGTCTTTTACAACTGCCTTGATACACAGAAACCTTTAAAAAGAAAGAGGCATACCCTAAACTCTTTTGTTTGCATGGTCACACACTGATGCTTACATGTTCCAGTATCTAATAGGACAACAATAGACTTGATAATCCAAGTCACTGCTTTCCCAACTTTGGAAATCTACAGGGGAACAACCAGACTGAACAGACCTGAAGCTACAGTGTGTGTGAATGAACACTCCCTTTTTCTTCATATCTGAATGCTGTACATCTGTTTGGATTATATATTGTGTTTGTGTATTTATGCTTTGATTCATAGTAACTCCTCATGTTATGGAATTGATTTGCATTGGACACAAACTGTAAATAAAGAAATAAATGGCTGAAAGAGAAGGAGCAGTGCTCCCAATCTCCTCCTGTGAACTCTTGGGCAAATAAGTTCTTTTTTGGGCTCCTGCCCTATAGCTTTCAAAGACTTTCATATATAGAACTTAGTTAACAGGGCACTTTGGGTAAAACTATTTAGAAAGTAAAACAGAAACAAGACAGTTCTTGATCATGGAGATTTTCCCCAGAAGATTAACTATTTCTTTCCTCTTCAATCCACAAATATTTTACAGATGTCCTCTGGTCTTCTTGGAATTTCTACTAAGATTTGCAGCTATCCCAACAAGAATGTTCTTTCTATTAACATATGGAGCTTATATCTCCTGGCTCCAAATTCATTTCCATTTCTACCACAACAGGGGTCAATGCAGCCAAAGGAATAGAAAAAAAATCACACTCCACAGGAGCTGGGGCATCATTCTTGGGTTTTGTCTCATCAGTCCCTAAGTCAATCCCCTACCCTACTCAGATCCCTACAGGTAGACCTTCCATCTCAAGGTTCAGTTCCACTCAGTTCCTAGACCAGCTTCAGTCCTTGGGACTGAGTTACTCCCCACTACCTGGTATCCCCAGAATGGCTGACTGAAAGGGCTGTGATGTTCCCAAATCAGAGCTCTTCACAAGCTTAGCTCTTATACCAATCCAGTCTTAATAGATGATCTTTTGCCTGATTCCCACTTCTAAGTCCTATGGGTGTCCTGCCTTCTGTCTCAGTCCCCTTTAGAGCTGAATCCCTGGCCTAAATGAGGCAGTGTCTCATTTGTCTCTTCCCGTCAATACTTGATACAGAGAACAGTCCTCAATTCCTGTCCACTGGGTGGATTAACCATGCTATCTGCTCGTTCTTGCCCATTCTTCTCCCGGAACTGGTACCTTGCCCCAATAGCTGTGGCTTGGCCACTAGTGAGAGATCTTGCAGATAATGCCCAATTGACTGAAGATCCAAACTCTACCCACATACCCATTCTTTAGCCATGTGATCTTGAGAGGGTTACTTAATCCTTATATATAAAGTGGGGAAATATAATTGTTAGGATTGTTGAGAAGATCAAAACTTATTACATTAAATGTTTAGTACAGTGTCCATACAAGTGTCTGCACATGCTGTCGTTGTCATCATCATCATCATCATCGTGAATATTGATCACTATTTCTGAATGTTGGCCATCTCCCAGAATATCACTGAGTGGTTACCTAGGCCCACTTGGAGACCATTCTCCTCATTCCCATGGCTGCCTCTGTTTGTAACGAGGTCATTTCCCCAACCGTGTATCCTGCCCAATGGTCATAGTCTGAGGCTTCAGTTACCTCTTCCTTCTGCTTGGCCTGCTTCTGCCATTAAAGCCATCATTCAAGGTCTGTCATTCAAGGCATCCAAATCTCATATTAGAAAAACATCCACTTTTAACACACCAAGTTTGAGTAAGCAGACCATTCTCTCTTGGGCTAGGCAGTCCCTAGAGCAAGTGGTGGTGGGAGAAAGCACCAGTATGGTTTGAGAAGCAGTAGGTGTAGAGGGTGAAGCAGAGGCATAAAAAGCTTGGCCAGGTCTTTGGGAACCAGGTGTGGGTGGGCCACTCTCCAAGACCAGAAGGATCTCCCCTCCACATACACATACTGTAGCAGAACTTCTCTGGGAAAAGTTTCCAAAGAGAGCAGGAAGACAGGACAGTCACGTTGCTGTTCATAGATGGTGGTGGTGGGGGTCCTGCCAATGCAGTTCCAGACATAATCAAAACAGAATGCTAGCATCTCGGAGGCTTGGTGTCACATCTTAAGAGAACAATGGCTGAGGAAAATACTTGTTTGCTGCTCAGCACCCTAAAGGAGCCCAGCTCTTCAGGACCTGCTGACTCTGGGAAAGTGTGAATTGGGAGTGCCCTCAGAGCATTTAGCCCCATGCCCTTCTTCTACAGGTGCAGAAATTGAAGGCTTGTTTTGGCCTTTGCCTTGTACTTTAGTGAGATTGGCCTATTCATATGCCACTTAATATCACTTCAAAACAAGTCTCAAAGAACTCCTAGCCTTGGCACTTCCTAGCACTGACAACCCTCCTACCCACCACCTTGATGTCTATTGCTTTTGGTTCCCCTATTTGGGCAATCCACTTGGAATTCCTCTGGCTTGTAGATTTGGGCTGACGCTTAGGTATGTTTATCGCTGTGACTCTGCTGCCTTAGGCAGTTTCTGCAGAGAATCCCTTCTTCAGCCCCAGCTAGGACAGTGCCCTCACCTACCCACACCTCTCCCATGCATACAGCTTCGAAGTCATGGGGTACAGGCAGTGTGGCCCAGAAAAAATAGTAACAGTAACAGGAGCTCCTTGTTGAGACTTTTGAACATTTAAAATAAAGAATGGAACATGTATGCAAATTGTAGCTCCAGCTCTGTGGTGCTATATGATCCTCATCAAGATATTAGACTTCTCTGAACTTCAGTTTCCACCATAAAGTGAAGACTAAATGGGATACTGTGTGTAAGTGGTTGGCACAGGAAGTGCTCAGTAAATTCTAACTTGTATTAGTAGCAGTAACAGATAATCTAATAACCCCTACGTCTTTACCATCTATCAAACTGGTGCTTGTTCTGTAGGTGCTGAGTGTGAAAGGTATTTCCTTACTCAATAGGCACAGCACCCAGGCAACAAAGGTAGAGAATGTGGAGACCTGAGGCTGGGTGATTTGGTGATGTCTCAAGTCACGGTTACGGAGCAGCACAGCCTGGATTAGGAACTTCTGTTTCTCAACTCCATATCTGTTGTTTACTGTTTAAATTCCCTGATCGAATTTAGGAATTTAGAGATCGTCTACTATGATCTCATTATTTCAAGATTTGGAAACAAGCCAGACAGAACAAGGACTTTTACAAGGCTGAAGAGCTAGTTGACTGGAGAGGAGAGCCCAGGTCTCCTGACCCCTAGCTTAGTACTCTGTGAACAACACAACAGTTTCTTTAGAAAAGAAAGAAAGAAAGAAAGAAAGAAAGAAAGAAAGAAAGAAAGAAAGAAAGAAAGAAAGAAAGAAAGAAAAGAAAGAAAAAGAAAAGAAAAACAGCCTCTCTGTCCCTAGCTCGGCAAACATGGTCATCTTAGCTCAAAGCTACCACAGCTTTCTAGGAAAACAGCCAAGTGGTAACTGCAAAAGCATCCTACAATTACAAGCTTGCCCTCCGAGCACCAGACTCATTCTTCATGAACTGTGCACCTTCAGCATGATGGGAAAGAAAGTATTAGCATGAAGCCCAGTGACAATTGAGGCCTGCCAACTGCCATAAGCTTGGCACTGTGGAGTACCATCATTGAAGTGGGCCCTATAGTATTTCTGGAATGTCAAGCATGAGCTCTAAGAAACAGCCTCACTTGGCAGTTCCTTCTGAAGCAATAAAGACAGTTAAATGAGGCCCAAGTAGTGCAGGATATTATTGTTTACATGCAAACCTTATCTTGCAGCTGTGGGAAATGCAGCCAAATTCCACAAGCTCTTTCCTTATAAGTGGTGCTTTGCAAAACAGAGAAGGCCAGCATTGCTGTTGGTCTGCTGCTCTTTCTCCAAATCAGCTTCCTTTGAAAATGAAAAATGTTGTTCTCAGAACTCAGGCTCCAACACTGAGGATTAGGTTGTTCCACTTTCAGTTCATCTATGGATGCAAAAGTTAAATGAGCATGGTGTTTGCTTCTAATAATGAACATCAGAAGGTGAATAACTCATTTGTCAATGTAACTGTAAAGGGATCACAAATACTTTCTAACTTAGAAGGTTTATAAATGCAAAGGTTTCTGATGGAACAGGAGAGGATTTTTTCTACAGAAGAAAATCAACATCTAAGATTCAAATAGTCCTCTTTTTCCCCTTGAAAATATTACCAGAACATATTCATTATCCACCCTTGTGTTGTTGGGCAATGGCGGCTGCAGGGCTATATGACTGACGGAAGCAGTTTGTCTCTGCGTCCACAGTGTGCCCTGGCCAAGTACATACATCAGGAGCACCTTGCCCTACTCCCACAATCACAAGCCAGTTAAAGATAGTATCCACAGGCTCGGGAAATGTCATGCTTCTTGGTTCCCTCAGCTCCCAAAAGAAATAGCCGCAAGGCGTGGATAGGGCCTTGGCAGTAAAGGAGAAAGTTCTTTTTGAAGGCACCATCTTCATGGCCAGTGCCCCCAAATGTGACATTTTACAGTTGGTTTTAGTCTGACTGTATTCACTTCACATGTTTTTGACAGCCCATGTTCTGGGCTAGGCAACAGAGACAGAGTGAAGGATAAGGGAAAAAGCACTCTGCTCTGTCTGGTGAAGGAGGGATTGGGCTTGGTACTATTTGAGCTGGTTCCAGGGGACATGAATAGTGCTTCAACAGGCATGGGGGTGGGGATGAAGTCCTAATGAGAGAAGATGTAAGAAGGAAAGAAGTTAGCTAATGGCTCATACTCTCATTTGCTTAAACAGTTTAAGTCACTGGATTGTAAATGGTTGAGGCTGTTCTCTCAATGTGAATGAGTATATTCATGGAAAACACGCTTGTTATTAAAATGACGCAATGCTTTTCTGCAAAAGACTGCATGGAGTTGAAAGTAATGGGCCTCCATCACTATGTTAGCACTCATTTATAAGACTTCGAAGCTTCTAATAAACAGGAATTTGGTCTGTGTCTAATTGGGTTTTAATGGCTCAAGCAAAATTAAGAACTAGAGTAATTTGGTATGGGTTTTATTCATTCAAATTTTCTATCATCCTTATCTCCTTAGAAGCTATAAATTATAACTTACCCTCATCAGACCATAAGCAAAGCCTATAAGCAAAGGAAAAAAGTAATAAAATATTTTTTATTTTTATTAGATAACAAATATTATACCCCTGGCCCTATGTATAGTCAATAATGCCACAAGAAAAATCATTTATTACTCGCCAACCTGTTGATGATATATTTTATGAAAATCAAAATGATCTCCTGAATCATTCAATCTCATGTACGTAAAGGTATGTTTTACATCTGTACCCTGATGGTGATATTACGATTATGTTATTAACTGGGAAAGCAACCAATACCAATGATCAATCTTTCTTCATTGTTTGAAATTGTCAGGAGTATTCTACGGATCAGGATCTTTTCTTTCTAAGTTCTAATATCCTAAAATACATACCTACAGAATATTAGGTATTCTTTTACCAGAAAGAGACAGTTATCTCAGTTCTTAGTAAAACTGTCAAATTACAATTGGCTTTCTCTTCAAAACCCAACTGTGTACATGTTACAGAATACAAGGATGAATGACGGTTCTACGGTACCAGCACAAAAACGGCAAGGAAACCTCTGGGTAATCAAAAGGCAGATAGGTCAGGCACGTGAGTGGAGTAGAATTGGGGGAGGGGGTGGCCTAGGGAAGAAGAAAGGCAAGAACAATGGACAGGCATTAAGGTAAGAAAAGGTTGTTTTTTTAAAAAAAAAGTGTGACCTTTTCCTCTACTCATTACCCTGAGTTTACTGTTTGTCCCCCTGCCTCTGGAAGACATAGAAGCAGTAGGCCCCTGCCCACCAGGTGGGAAGGTAACTCTGGGGTGAAGTTCAGGGCTGGCTGGAATAATAGGTGCTGGGTATTGTGTGCATGTAGATTGGCTGGGCCTTAAGAGTTTTTCCCTACCTCCAAACACTAGCCAAGTCTTTCTAGGAATTTTTAGAATTCCAATGAAAGACAAACTTCCAGGTGTGACATAAGAGTTGAAAGGATATTTTGTTCAGCTTCAGATATGGCTGAATAAACTCCTAATTCATTCATCCCAATCCTCCTGAAGATGGCAACTATACGTGCTAAACAAAATATAAAGAAACAGCCATATTAAGAGAGTGGAAAGTGAATTTCAAAGTGGGTAGATTTTGGAGGGGAGTTGAAACTTGAAGGAAGGTAAGACACAAGATGAATTACTTATTTTTTGCATCTTTTAGACTGGGGGCAAGCCAAAGCAGCCAAGTAGTTAAGGCATCAAGAGTAAGACAATAATAATAAATTGACATTCTGATATGAAGAACTAAAGAACAGAGCTCAGACCAAATGGGGCCATTGGAAACTGAGAGTGAAATAAAAGAGAGAGCCACATAGATGGAGCCTCAATTTGTGTATATTCTATCAAAATCTCATTTGATTTTTAAACCACACATATATTCAATTAGAGATAAAAGTGGTGAAATAACATTTCCACTATTAACAGAGATAGCAATTAGAGTCTGCATCTGAGTTAACTAACTACTAGAACAATAAAATAAATATTTTTCAAGCCCAGAATTCAGTCTCCATAATATACTACTTAAAAGATCCATGATACAATGCAAAGTTACTCAACATATGAAGAACTAGGAAACTGTAATCCTCTTCAAGAGATCAAACAATCAATAGAGAGTAAACCTAAAATGATCTAGAGGTTAGACTTACTAGGCAAGAATTTTAAAGCAAGTGTTGTAACTATATTCGGGGTAAGATAATATTCAAATATATGGCAATGTGGAGACCATATAATAAAAACTACTCTGAAAAGGAATGTCTAAATAGCCAATTACTTTTATGTCATGCACAGAATTTAGAGTAAAGTGCCTTAAAATTTCATTTGCCTTAAACATGAAAATCATGCTCACATTAAACTTCCTTGTCCTATCTTGGTTCATAAAAGTGATATCTAAATAAATGACAAATACTTTTTGAAATCAATAAATGAATGAACATGAGAAATTTAACATTATAAAAGGGTCAATGATCCCAAATTAATATGCATTTTGATGTTATTCCAATTACAACTCTAGTATTGCTTATTTTCAGTTTTTATTTTTATTAGTCCATGTTTGCAGTACATAGTGATTACATTCCTCTTAGGGAGTTGGTACATGTGCATAACACATCTTCATTCCTTTATTCATCCCCTTGTCCTCTCCTCTCTTCCCTCATGCTCCCTCCATCTCTTGATTCCTCTCTCTTTTGAAAAAGATCTATCTTCCTGTTTCTTATTATCTATCTTTTATTTTGCTCTTTAATTTATTTATATTTTAGGTTTCTCATATAAGAGAAACCATGCAATATTTAAGCTGTGTGTCTGGTTTATTTAACATTATGGTCTCAAGATGCATCCATTCTTTTTAAAATGTTTTCTTTTGAAATAATTATAGACCTATAAGAGATTGCAAAAATAGTTCATAGTCTACTGAAGGCTTCCCCTGGCATTCCCCTGTGGTGACATCATATATGATTAGAGTAAAATACAGTTAACTAGACTACAAAGCTTATTGTGTCTTCACCAATATTGATATGAATTTGTGAGAGAGGAAGAAAAAGGGGCATCATCCTGTACGATTTTACCACTGGTATAGTAGATTCATTCAATCATCATCACAAACAAGATAAAAGATTACTGCACTATGACAAACGCATCCCTTCATGCCATTCCTCTCATGCTTGTTTCTGTCCCCTCAAAACCACTAATCTATTCTCCAGCTTTATATTGTGTCATTTCATGGTTATATAGTTAAAATCACATGGTATTGACCTTTTGACAGTGGCTTTTTTCATTAAGCACCAAATTCTTCATATCTCCCCAAGATTTTATGGATATCAGTAGTTCATTCTTTGCATTGCTGAGTAGTAAGTATTCCATGGCATGGATGTACCAGAGTTTGTTTATCTATCCACCCACTGGAAGACAGTTAGGTTGTTTCCAGTTGAGTATGAGTTATGGGTACAGTTATGAGTACAGCTGTTATGAATATTTGTGTACACATGAGTTTTCATTTATCTGGGATACTCATGAGTACAATTCTTAGGTCTTATGGTAATTGGATATTTATTGTTATAAGAAATCATAGGGCTGGGTTTGTAGCTCAGTTATTGAGCACTTGCCTAGCATTTGCAAGGCCCTAAGTTCAAACCACAGCACCACAAAGGAAAAGAAAAGAAATTAGCATGCTGTCTTCCCGAGTGACTGACTATACCATATTACATTCCCATGAGACTTATTTCTCTACATCCTCACCAGCATTTCATGTTATCATTATTATATCTCATTATAGTATTAATTTGTATTTCCTGATGTCTAATGATATTGAACATCTTTTCATGTGCTTATTTGCCATCTGTGGGTTCTTTTTGGTGAAATGTCTCCTCATGTCTTTTGCTCATTTTCTAACTGAATTGTTTGTTATTTTTTCTGTTGAGTTTTCAGTGCTATATATCTATATCTATATCTATATCTATATCTATATCTATATCTATATCTATATAATTTCACTGTAGGATACGTGGTTTGCAAATATTTTCTCCCAGTATATAGCTTGTCTCTTTTTAATATGCTCTTTCATAGAAAAAGGTTTTTATTTTAATTGAAATGTTTAAGTATTTAAAAGTTTGATCTACTTGGTTCCAATTTATAAACATTTACCTTTATGGCTATTTTGGATATCAAGTGTAAGAATTCACCAAACCCCAGATCTGTAAATTGTTTTCCTGTATTTTCTTCTAAAAGTTGTAGCTTTATATCTTACATTTAAGTAGTTCTTGAAAAATTTTGATCCAATTTACTTTAAAATTTATTCAGAATTAATTGCCAAAAGACTAGGAAAAACAATTCATTTCCTCCTAAGAAGAAACACAACCACTAAGCAAATATGGAAAAGTCAGTTTACCTATTAATCAAAGAATATAAAATTACAACAATAATAAAACATATTTCCTTTTTTTTTCTTTTTTTTCCCCATTAACTTTATTGGTACATTTTAGGTATAAAATACAGTTACATTCATCATTGGGATCTTGTACCATTACATGAGCCTCTTGGTTCTTATTTTTTCCCCTTCCCTTGCCCTCCCTTCCCTATTTGCAAAGACCTTGTTTCCATTTTTTTCCTCTTCTCATATTTTTTCCTTTCCCTTTTTTCCCTTCCCCTACCCCTCCCAATTCCCCTGCTCTTTTAGACCTTCTCTTCCTGTTACACAATATCAGTTATACATTTTTTAAATTACAATATTAAGATTTAGGAGACATTACCACAGATTTTACAGAATTTAAAAGGATATAGAAAGCATGTTACAAAAATCTTTTTTGAAATAAATTTGACAACTTCTAAGAAGTAACTTAGAAGATAAATTAATGAAACTAACTCTGGAGGAAATATAAAATTTGAATAGCACCTATTAAAGAAAGTATATTCCTAGCTTGAAAACCTACCTATATGACAACAGCAGGCTCACAAACATTTTAACTGATAAATTATATCAAACAACTAAAGCAGAAAAAAGTAGGAACACTTCTCCCCTCATTAAAACTTATATTTCTAAATAATCAAATTGGTAAAAAAATTTGAGCAAACTTTTTCTGCCAAATTCCCTACACTTTGGATTTGGTCAATAGTATTGTCATAGTGTTTTAAAATGTAGGTTTTATTATTCAGGTTTAGTGAGAGCAACAGATCAGAAGACAACCTACATTGACAAGATAGTCTGTTAGTCACAGTTCCCAGAAGGGAGGGGCACACCGTGTAGGGTCACGTGAGGAAGCACCAGGGTCAGTAGGGAGGCAAAAGGAGCAAAGGAGAAGCATGACAAGAGCCTTTAGGTATTTTTCTCAGGAAGGAATGGGCAAGGCAGGGCAGAGCACCTGAGCAGGCTTTGCATGGGACAGTTTAAATAACTTCAATGGGCTCTGAGCTACAGCAAGGGGCCTTAGTTGCCCAATACCTGCACAAGAGGATAGTGCTCTGGACTGCAGGAGCCTCGTAAAAAGAGGTGAATGGGTATGGTCCCAAGATAAGTTTGTTTGACTATCAAAATGCGTTAGCAGGCAAGTTGTTTCCTATCGCTAGGAATTAACTAACTCTTGGAGGGACAGCCCTTTCCTGGGCTCACAAGGTCCCGAGATGTCAA
Organism: Heterocephalus glaber; assembly: GCF_053883595.1. Classification (NCBI taxonomy): domain Eukaryota; kingdom Metazoa; phylum Chordata; class Mammalia; order Rodentia; family Bathyergidae; genus Heterocephalus; species Heterocephalus glaber. The sequence goes on along the minus strand of NW_028258186.1, from coordinate 185,138 downwards.
AGCATCCTACAGTTCAGAAAAAGTTTTAAAGATGATTAACGAAATGTGGTGTTGTGGAAGTGGAAATTTTGTTAGTGGGGTGATGAATATGTTTTTGCAGCTATTGTGTCATGAGAGTTCCCAAAGGCAATAAATATACAACTGAATCCTCTCCCATAATGGAGGGATTTTTCATTCCAGGCAGTGCATTTGCAGGATCTTCTGGTCCCAATACATCAAAATATTGTGTTTCTAAAGTAAAATAAAGCTAAAGAGCGCCAGTAAATTGGCACACTATGGGAGTGAGAGGACAAGTATACCAAAGTAAACTTCCCAAAATCTCCTGGGTCTCCAAGGTGCCATCTATTTCTGTCCAACTATCCACAGCCTAGTCACCTAGATGGGGAGTGAAGGCTTAGCCTCTGAACTGCAAGGGGTTGAAGTTTCTACCATCACATTCTCAAAACTGGTATTGAACATCTCTTCCCTATATGTTTTGGCTTTCAAGTCAAGCATATTCCATCTCTTATGGAAATTCCTACTTTCAGGATAATTGATACATGACAAACAATGACAGAGGCTGGGTACAAACATATCTTATTTAAAAGACATTGAGAAATAGGCCCAAGTTTGTATGGAAATTTGGTATAAAAGTGACATCTCAAATCATCAATCTCAGTAATGGAGATATCTCAAGTCACTTTTAAATAAATGGCACTGATATAATTGGAAAACTGTAAAATAAGATCCATACCTCACACCATACATGAGAATAAACTAAAAAACTTAGGAATTTAGATGTAAAAAATGAAGCCATATAACTACTAGATGAAAACATTTATAAATTCTTCTTTGTTGTGCAGGGAAGCATTTTCTAACTATGATTCAAAATCCTGTGGAAATAGAAAACTTAGGTGAATTCTTTGTTAATGGTATAAGGAAAATCTTTTTATAATCATGTTGCAAAAGCTAGTGAAAATAAGACTGACATACTGAACTATATAAAAGCAAATAGACTTTGTTCAACAAAAAACACTAAAAATTAAAAGACTGGAAAAACTAGGAGAAAATATTTGTGGCATATATCATAAAAGGCTAATTTCTAAAACATGAAGAACTCTCAAAAATTGAGGGAGAATGGAAAAAAATCTGATTTTTAAAAAGAGGGGGAGGTATGAACAGATAATTTGCAAATATACATATAATACATATATACTTGTAAATGGCCCCTAAACTAAGAAAAGGATATTTCAACTGATAATTAGAGAAATGAAAATTAAAATACTGCCAAGATATCACTTCTCAGCTATCAGGTTGATAAAAAATTAAAAGGTAGGAGAGCACATTGTTTTGGTGAGATTGTGGAGAAACTGTCATTCTCAAATATTGTTGGTGGAAATACACATTGGTACAACTCTCAGGTAGGAGAATTTGTCAATAGCTAACAAAATTAACATGTCTTTTGACATAGCAAACCTATTAAGAATTAACCATGAAGATACATCTTCAACAATATGAAAATACACATGCACCAGTTTTTTTTTTATTCCAGCACTGTTCATTATTTCAAAATACTGGAAAAACTGAAAAGTCCATAAATTGTAGAGTTCGAATAAATGATAATATGTCCACTCAGTGGCGTTCTAAGGAACAGCTATAACAAAACAATAAGGAAAATCTCTATGAACTGATATGGAGTGTTATTTATATTTGAAAGAAGTAAATTAAAAGAATTTTTATAGTATGTTATCTTTCATATAGGAAAAATGAGATATAAGAAAATGGATAGAAATTACTGATCTTACCCATAGGGAGGGGGCAGGTACAAGGTAAAAAGAAGTGGGGCTGAGAATACTACATGGTAATGTTGATCAAATATGTGAATATAATTTAGATAATGATTGCCAGCTTTCTACCTTTTGGAGAAAGAAGTTAAATATAAGGAAAAGAAGAAGGCTAAAATGGGGCCTGTGCTGTTAGACTGCAATGAGACGTAGAGTATGGACTCATAGTTTTTAAGATAGGACAGAGGCTAATAATTTTGAGGGCAAAAGTATTATGATAAAAAGGATATCTGCATAGTCTCAGAGTACCTCTCCACAAGAATATTATTAATTACAAAAGGAAAATAATAACTTCAGAGTAGAGAAATCTAACCAATACCCCCTTAACTGATTAAATTAACATCACTAATGATGAGATACTTATATATCACGAACTCTCAGGTATGATGCACTGAGATGGGCACATACACTTCTGTGGGATTCTTTTTTTTCTCATTCAGTTTATTGGTACATTTTAGGTATACAATACAGTTACATTCATCATTGGGAAATTATGCTTTTATATGATGTATCTTGGTTCTTATTTTTTCCCCATTCCCCTGTGATATTCTTGCCACAAGGACATAAAGTCAATATTATTGTAAGAAAACATCAGACAAATCCATATTGAAGAACATTCTACAAAATAATTGATGAGGACCCTTCAAAAGTGTTGAGGCCATGAAAGACAAGGAAAGACTGAAAAACTGTCCTAAAATAGAATGGAATCCTGGATTAGATTTCAAAACAAAAAACATTAGTGGGACAACTGGTGAAACTTGAATAAGGTCTGTAAATTAATTAATAATATTGCATCAGTGCAAATTTCCTGATTTTAAAATTTTACTATGAATATGTACAGTGTCAACATTTTTTAAAGCTGGAGGAAGTGAACTCCATACTATTAACAGCTTGGTTCTGGAGATTGACCTCACAGCTTTGTACACACTAATCACATGTGCTCCCACTGAGCTACACCTCCAACCAAACTTTGTACTATTTTTGCAATATTTTACGTCTAAAATTACTTCAAAATAAAAAATTTAAAAAGTTCTGCCCACTAACATCAAATTAATTAAGGACTCCTTAAGCTATGTTTCCTATATTGAATACAAAACCTGGATTGCAGCTGGGAGGGTCTGAAGACTACAGTGATAATGAACCTTTTAGAGACCGAGTGCCCAAACTGCAACCCAAAACCCACTTACATATCGCAAAGTGCCCACACTGCGGTTAAACCTGAATGCTTGGCTGTTAGGATGATGCTGGGGTGACTTGGCTTGTGTGCTGAGAGAGAGGGGTCTGTGTGTCCGCTGCAGCACGTGTGCCATAGGTTTTCCACCACTGCTCTAAGACATTGCTAATGCTATAATTGGATTAAAAACCAAGGTTGGAAAAAGATCTAGTTAATGGTTAAGTGAGAGCAAGAGGCTCTTCTAATTTCTGGATAAGACTGAAAAGAAAGATTATATCCATGGGTAATTAGTGAATCCTCTTTTTATGACTGAAAAGTTACATAAAAGATCAAACTAATGAAGAAATAATCAAAAAGATAACATGGGCTTCAGTTATCCAAGATAATGCAATAGGAACTGAAATTTAAGCAATCCAATTTTCCAGCTTGTTAAGGGAGTTCAGATTCTGACCTTCTCTTCCCAGTGGTAACACCATGCATAGTGGCAAGAAATTAGACAGAACAAGAAGGACCCCCGAAGAAGTGGGAATTCTACACATGACCTCTAAGAAGAAAGGGAAAGTTTATTTCTTACTCCACCTATACTCCTCTCTCCTAAGGATGGATCAAACAAGGAAAGAAAAGAAGTTTGGAATTTCTTTATTGATCTCTCAGCCATTGACCCTTTACCAACAATTCCTTGCCTGTTACAGTAAAGTCACTTTCCCTTTTGTTTCACAATCTGCCCCTTTAAGTTCAAGACCCTTTAGTTAGCATCGAAAGCTCTCCTCAGCATGGTCTTTTTTCTAGTCATGTGTTTGTTTCTGAGACACAGAACCCAGTGATTAAGAACATGGGCTTTGGAGTCTGATTGATCTGGTTTGAATTTTTGTTTTGCCACCTCTTAGCAGATGACCAAGTTATTTAATCGCTCTAAGTCTTGGTCTCTTAATTTGTACAGTAGGGATGATACCGCCTATAATTAATGATATTCCTCTGGTAATTAAACATGAGAATGCATGGAAAGCCCTTAATGCTATGCATGGTGCAGATTAATGACTCAATACATAGGGGCTATCACTAGCCCTGAATGGATGCTGTGATTGCATCACCTGGTTGTTTTTAGTCAAACGTTCTTCCCCCTCAAATGCCACTGCCTACAGAAATGTTACCTGTTGTTTAACTCTTGTTCCCAAGGTCACCCTTAAAGAAGTCTCTGCTTCGAATCTCTATTCACTTGTACTCCTCCCTTGGTGCCACCTCCACACTGATCTGCATACCCAGGCACTTCCCCAGGGCTGAACCTGCACCCATCAGGTGCTCCATGACTACTTCCGGAATTAAATCCATGTGGTGCGCCAATCTTACATGATTTCTGGATTTTTTAGTAAGAGTTCCATGAACCTGAGCAATAACTCAATTAATTCTATATGCCAGAGTTTCTGCTAACCACCTCAAGTCAATGTTAAAAACACATGACCAAGAACTGAATTGGGGTGAGAAAGCAAAGACCAGTGGATGACAGGGTGGAATTCTGCTGGCATTTGCCGCTGTTGATAATGCCTGCTCTGGAATACGCATATGTCATATATGTGTTTTGGGAGTCTGCCATAGCCATTTTCTGTTTTGCCAAGCCTCTTTTCTTTGAGACTTGCAACAAAAAGATAACTGGAAAGTTTGAAAAATAGTTCACGGACTGAAGCATATAAAAATGAAAATGGATGGAAAAGTTGGCACTTGCCTACAAGAAAGGGATAAAGGAATAACTCCGATGCTTCTCTTAACCATGATGTCACTTGCTCTGCCTGTTTCAAAACATAAACAAAAACTTCCAAGGGAAGATAAGTGTGGACCATTACCCATTCATCCAGTCCTCCCTCCCTGCAAAGCAACAGTGCCTGATTCAAGGCTGGGTTTTTAGGGTTTGGATGCTGACAGGTGTGTATTAATGGTATGGGTTGAGTGTATCCTCCAAAATCAGTGGTCCTCAGTGGGGTGATGTTGGCAGGAGACAGAACCTTTTCTCTTTTTTTGGATTCATCTGTTTAATATAGGGAAATAACATTTTGTCAATACTAGGCACCATAAAATGTAAACACAATTACTCTCATAAACCTGGATATACCTTCAAGGACAGAACCATTAAGAGGCAGAATCCTTCTTCTTGGAAGAAGATTGGGTCACTGGGGGACTGCCCTTAGGAGGAAATGAAGTGGCCCTAGTTGGACCCTGAGTTAGTTATTACAATAGTGAGTTGTAAAAGAGCAAGTCTAGCCCCTCCCTGCTCTCTGGCTTCCTGTATCACCACCTGATCTCTCCCTCTCACACTCCAACCATAATGCCATCTGCCATGATGTAATGCAGCCAGGGGGACCTTGCCATAGATAGTGCCATGCTGTTTGGACTTTCTCCCAAACTGGGAGCTAAATAAGATTCTTTTCTATATAAGTTATCCATCCTCAGGTATTTTGTTAGAGAAATGGAAATGGACTGATACAATTATCCATACTGCCTCAGAGGGCACCTGTTATAAAGTTATAAATAAGCAAATGGAACTGCCTTGCTAAAGAGGGAGAAAGACACACTTTTTACCAGTTCTCTAGAGATGGGTTGACAATTGACAAAATCCTTGTTGGTTATGTTCCCTTCTTATTCCTTGGTTGAGCACGTTTATTGGCACACAAACATATCATTTTCCATCATGAATGACTCAGAAAGAGTTTGAAGGTTGTGAAGAACTAAGTAAATGGTTAATGTGGGGTCAAAATAAGGGGTTGCATTTAATATTTTGGGGGCAAAATAAACAATGTTCAATTATCATTGACTCACTCATAGACAACAAGGGAGATGTAGTCTGTTGCAATGCAGAATATTGACATATATTGGGATGTTCTCTGCTCACAGAAATGAGAAAGAATAACTATTGTTTCAAATGGAAATAACCCTAACTTCTTGTTCCAGCCTATATTCCCTCCTTCCCTCTCTTTATTCCTTCCTTTGTGGCACAGATATTTAATGAATACCTACCATGTACAGAGCTTTGAGACAGCTACTACTGGGAAAACAGAAATGCATAATATTGTGTTCTCAGTTGCTTTTAGTCTTGCCTTTCCTGCTAAGCAAGAGCAGAAACGAGCCACTTAAGTTTCCTACAAAATATGACATAAACTCCAGATTCTGGGTCCCTATCATTGAGGTGTCACCAAAGTAAGAGGAAAGTTGATGGAGGTGAGAAATTAAAGGAATATTTGTGAAAGGATTCTAGGGAAGCCAACCCATTTATATTTATTGGAAATTCTGTTTCACTGGCCTAATTTCAAGGTGAATCTTCGTGTGATAAACTTTCTGAAGTCTTGTACACCTGAAAGCATGTCATTTTTACATTTAAATGATATTTACCTGGGTATAAAATATTAGGCTTCAATTTTTGCCCTTCAACATTTTGAAAATTAGTCATACATTCTTTTCTTCTATCTGGGCCACTTTTGAGTACTGAGCTGTCAATATAATTTTATTCTTTTATAGCTAATCTGCTTTCTTTCTGAGAAATCTTTTCATCTTTGATACTTAAATGTCTATTACTATGTGTCTAGATATAGGCTTTATCTTATAGAAGCTATTTGGCTAACCCTGAATCCTTTAAAACAGGTCATTTATATACTTGTGTAAGAATAGATATTCTTAGTCTTTATTTCCTAAAATACATAACTCCCCACACACTTACATTTTCCCCTTCTTCTGTGACTCTTACTATACTGACATGACACATCTTCCATCCTCTGTGTATACGGATTTTTTCCCTTCATGCATTCCAACTCTTTATCTCTTTCTGATTCCTTTTGGGAAATTTATTCAGCAGGTATTCTATCTCATTAATTAATTCTTCATCTATATCCATTTTGTTATTAGCCCTCCCATCAATTTTGTTTTAACTCATATTTTACATAGATGAGATTCCTGAATGGTTTTCTTCATAGCTGTTTATTCCTGCTTCACATTACCAATATTCTTCCTTAGCTCTTCAATGATATTCTAGTTAGTTGTCAATTATTGTCTTGACTGGTTCATTAATTCTGCATTGTCTGCTATAAAGTCTGTTAAATTCTGTATATTTCATTCAGAATAGTTGCACTCCTCATGAAATGTTATTTAAAAAGACTGATTCCCAGCAACTTCTAAGGTTACCATTTTTGTTTTTTGATTGAGCAGACTACTTTGGTCATAACTTCCAATCAGATTTTTCAGACTAATTTTAGTGACTCACCTCTCATTCTATTTTGCTTAGGTTATACATTTGCCCATCTAGAGGTTTGTTGACCCAGCAAAGAGGTAAACTTGCAATTAAGATAAGACATCACCAACTGGTAATAACTACTATGGTTGCACAGCTTGAAGTATAAATATCAGTTTTTCTGTGAGATTGCTGGAAATGGACAACAGGGCTGTGTACTGTTAGATATTGCTGTTAAACTTGAAAATATAATGTTTAAAAACTGCTAAACAGAGCAACATCTCTATGTTTGAAGATGGTACATAAAGGAAAAAGATTTAATGAAATAAATACTAAACAAAATGCATCTTGGTATTTTGTTTTTCGCTGTGGCTGTGGCCTTTCCAAATCCTGATTAATATGTTAAGGATTCTCAGAAAATTCGGTAGAGGTAGTTTGATTCATCCTAGATAGTCTGCTTTTTAAATCTGTGACAGCCATTGGCAATCACTAGAAGCTCACGTTCTCTTTGGGAAATGCTAATCTAAGTAAAGCAGGTGGGGAGACATCGCTTGCCTGGGAGTAGGCTGACCTAAGCTCCACCCACAGTTCTGTCACATACTAGTTATGTGATCTGGGACCCATCCCCTTATTCTTTAGGCCTATTTTTTCTCCTTTATAAAATGAGGTTTGAACTACATCAGCCCTTACATCCCTTCAAGCTCTACAAGTTTACCATTCAGTTTCTTAAGGCTATACCAGTCCAAACCAACATCCATGTTTTATGTATGGGAACCTATTTCTTTAGAACAAACAACACAAAAGTTAAATAAATATACTTTTATAAATAAAACATGCAATCCCACACAACAATTGGGAAAAGAAATGTCAAAGAGCATATCCGTAACTTGCTTTGCAATAAAGCTCAGCTCTAACCGTTTGCTTTGCTAATCTTACACCTAGGGATAGGTTGTCTCAGGGCGTTTTCGCTGCTTTCACCAATCTGTCCCAGCTTAGTTTTAGCTATTAAATATGTAGACTCTAAGTGCTAAATACTAGATTAATAGGTCCTAACTAAGAGTTCCAGTATCACAGTGAGCACTTGTGCCCCAGCCTAATCTCCAGTAATCAGCCTTTGCATAGTTCCCAAGTCTCAGCCCCTTTCTCCAATTGCCATTATTTTTCTCTTCTCTCTGAATCAGTTTCTGAGCTCCCTTTCATGCTAGCGGCATATGACGTCATTGTGTCTACCCCCAACTGTTCTTAATTTTCTCTCAGTTCAGCTCTCTTGAAGGACTCTCAGCAGGCCCAAAGACACAGTCTTCCTTTCTAGGGTGCAGATGAAAAGCTGGGGTGGGGGGAAGAAAGGGCAGTTCACCAACCCATAATGACTAATCCCAGCAAAACAAAGGGCAGGGCCCTTTTAATAAAAAGAGCACTCCAGGAAGAGGGTGGAGCCAGCTGAATAAGTCCAGGGCTCCAATGAGACAAGTATGCTCTTGGAAGCTGTCATAGCAACAGGAGTTTGCTTTGAGATGTGGAATACTTATACCTAAGACAGTTCTCTAAGATGAGAGCATCCTTCTCTGAGGCCATCCTCACTGCTCCCTGACTTTAAGCTCCTAACTGTGCCCACAATACTAGCCTCTTGCTTCCTGCCAAGGGCTGGCCTTCCCTGTCTAAAAGAGAGCTAAAATGGACTGTGAGAGACCTAGGCACAGCTAGCTCTCCCCTCCACAGTGGCCCAGTGTTTTGTGGTATTGCAGAAAAAATTCTGATACACCAATTCCCATGGCTCATAATTCTTACTGGATTCATATTCTGACATCCAGAAATGTTGCCTGAAAAATGATGTAGTGATGCTTTAGAAAAAGTATCTCTGAGGTGGAAATTTTTACAGTATAATGGCACCTTGCTAGAGCAGAAAGGATAGTGTCCGTGTGCTATTAACTTTGGAATGAATTTTCAACTGGGATAGTGGTAATAGTGGTAGAAACTTTTCCCCTTCATCTTATTTAGGCCAGCAGCCAGTTAAGAACAAATCCCTTCAGAGCAGTGCAATTTTGAGGGAAGAAGGGCAGGCTGGAGAGTAAGTGAGTACAATGGAAACCCATGAGGCTGGACCAAATGGATGAGCTAGCAGTGTTTCTCAGCCCTGGCTACATGTAAGAATCTCCCAGGGGGCTTTTTAAAAAAAGTTCACTTTGAAATAATTTAATAATTACAGAAAAGTCAAAAAAACAGCAGATAGATGTCACACACACTTCATCCAGCATTACCCATGTCAACATCTTGCATAAACATGGTAGAACTAGCAAAACTTAGAAGCAACCCTTGGTACAATATTATTAACTAACTACAGATTTTATTTGTTTTTCTTCTATTGTCCATTGTCAAATTTGGAATAGTCATCCAAATTTCCTTAGTCTCTGCCAATTTATGACATTTCATCAGTCCTTCTATGCCTTTTATTAACTTGACAAGGTAAAAAGCACTGATCAGTTATTTTGTGTAATATACTACACCTGTTTTGTTTTTACTGTGATTTTTTTGTATTTTAGTCATCATGTTTTCTTACTGGCCTCCAATCTATGGCAATTTACTGTTTCCTTTTTTTAAATGACATTGATGATATTAAAGATTAACTGTCAGGTGCTTTGTAGAATGTGTCCTAATTTGGGTTTGTTTGATGCTTCCTCATGATTAACTTGGGATTATATATTTTGGGGAATACCCCAAAGGTGAAGTGTCTAAGAGGTTGAAGATATGAGCATGGCAGACTGCTTTTTGGCAGTGCTGGGGGGGTGGGGGTGGAACCCACAGCCTTAGGCATGCTCAGCAAGCCTTCTACCACTAAGCTACATCTCCAGCCTGATGTTAGCATGGATCACATGGCTAGGAGAATTTCTGCCAGGTTTCTCCACTGCAAAGCTACTGTTTATTAAACCTGTCGTGTGGATATAATTATAGATTCCCATGAAGTTGCAAATGTAATAGAGAGAGCTCTTGTGCATCCTTCACTCAGCTTTCCCCAATGATTACATCTTATGTAACTAAGGTACAAGATTAAAACCAGGAAACTGAAAATGGTACAAAGTGTGCAAGTAGTTCAGTACCATCTAATGATGTGTATTTTCTTGTAACTTCCACTGGAATTCAGAACTAAGACTAGTTCATCACCTAAAGATCTTCCTCATTTCCTCTTTATATCCACAGTTCTCCTCCAAGTATCCCTAATCCCTGGAAATATCCAATCTATTCTCCATCTCTTTAATTTTATCATTTTCAAGATTCTATAAGTGAAATAAATCAGTTCATTATCTTACAAGATTTCTTTTTTTAAATTCATCATAAGGCCAATGAGGTCCATCTGAGTTGTATGTATCAATAGCTCATTCTTTTCATGTATTGCATGCCACGGATGTATCATAGCTTGCTCAACCATTCACCTATTGAGATATCTCTGAGTTTTTTGTTATTACAAATAACTCTGCTGTGAATAGGCGTGTACAGGTTTTTATACAAACATAAGTTTTCATTTCTTTGGGATACACTCCTAGGCATGGAACTGCCTGATCTATCTAATACTTTGTTCCTGAAAGTCAGTCCCCTTGGGAAGGTGGACAATTCCAATGTCAGGAACAGGAGCTCTGGAATTTGAATCCTACATCTACATAGTACTATGTTGTTGTGTGACCTTGGGCCAGTTACTCAACATCTTTGTTTTGCACCCCTACTCTACACCCTGGAATATCTTTGTCCTCCAGATATACTCTTTACCCTGCTTTCTTTTTCAAGAGACTGGCTGGTATGAATTGGCCTCTGGCTACATGTTGGGTTTGACCAAAAAGGAATTCTGTCCAGGAATCAAAAACTGAGAGAGAGTGCAGCTTTCTACATGCCTTCTCCTTGTGGGATCACCCTAGGATGAGCTTGCTGTGTCCCTCAAGCGAAAACCCACTGCTCAGGTCAAGGCTACCTGTTCTAGAGGGATTTCCGTCTAGATGCACTCTCTGTAGACTCCACCTTCCTGCATTCCTTTTGGCTTGGTTATGGGAAGTGTAACAGCTCTACTATTCTAACCACAGGGTTCTTAACTACGCTTTGTGGTTTCTCTGAACCCTGGCCACACATTTTAAATATTCCCTTTAATAAAGCCTTCCTGCTGGGGATGGCACTACATGCCCATAATCCCAGCACTCTGGGAGGCTGAAGTAGGAAGATTGCGAGTTCATGTCCTGCTTGGGCAAATTAGCGACTTGATGAAACCCTGTCTCAAAACAAAAAATGTAAAAGTGCTAGGGATATAACTTACTGCAAAAGCCCTGGCTTCAATCCCTAGTATCACAAAATAAGTGAATGGATGAGTGAATGAATGAATAAACCCTTCTCAAACTATCCTATTCAAGTGTGATATCTATTTCACATGAAAATCATAATACACAGTGCCTTACTTCCCTTAACTTTAAAATACAGATAACAATACCTATATTACATGATTGTTGTCAGAATGTAAATGAGTTATATTAAAATATCTATCACCATGCCCAGCACAAAAAAAGAGACTGAATTATCTCCCTTTTCACTTCCCCTTCTTCAAATATCTTTGTTATTATATTTTAGTGCTGGCGTTGCTCATTATAAGCTCAATAATTTTCAACATTTTGTTTCCTATATCTGAATCTTAGTTCCACATTTGTGAAACAGAATTCATTTACCAAATTTACTCTACAAATATTAACTAAGAATCTACTATATACTAGGATTTGTTCTAACTATGATGACTACCCAGCCTTCCGATTTCACAGTGTTATTATGAAGATCAAAAAGGACACAATGGGATATTACTTGACCATAAAAATAATGAAATCCTATCATTTGTGGCAACATGAGTGAGCCTAGAGGATATTATGCTAAGTAAAATAAGCCAGGCACAGAAAAATACTACATTTTCTCATTCATATATAGCAACTCAAATTTTTGATCTCACAGAAGTTAAGAATAGAATAGTGGTTACCAGAAGCTGAGTAACAACCAAGTGTGATTTATCACAAGATTGCAAAGTTGTTCCAATACTGGAAAAATGTAGTCAATGTAATTCACCGTGTTACCAGTTAAAAGAAGGAAAGCTACATGTTCATTTCAATTGGTGTAAAAAAAAACATTTGCCAAAATTCAACACCCACTAGTGATTTTTTAAATTGTAGCACACTAGTTATAGAGGTAAACTTATTCAATCTACTAAAGAGCATCTCCAAGAAACCCACAGATAATATGATAATTAATGGTGAAAATCTAAATTCTTCCTCTCCAAAACCAGCAAGACATCAACTCTTAACATCTATTCAACATCATACTGGATATCTTAAATAAAAATAAATAAAAGGCATAGATAACAGAAAAAAGAAAGAAAACTCTATTTGTAGACAGTATGACTGTCTATGTAGAAAATATCAAAGAATCTACTAAGAAGCCAAACATCTACTAAAAATAATGAGTACTCTCAAGGTGACATGGTACATGTCAACACATAAAAATCAACTATATTTCTGTACATTAGCAATGTTCTATTCCAGACTGAAATAGAAATATATATGTATATATGGGTGTGTGCATGTGTGTATCTATCTATACAAAATATTACAATAGCTCAAAGCAAAATATTTAGGCATAAATTTAACAAAATACTACAGACTCTGTATACTGAAAACATAAACACTGATGAAGGAAATGAAAGAAGATATAAACAGAGATGTACTATGTTTGTGAATTCAAAGAAACAACAGAGCAAAGATCTCAATTCTTCCCAAACTAATCTACAGATTTAATAAAATTCTGATCAATATCTTAATAAAGCTTTTAGTAATTTACAGAATACTATAATGTAAAATTTATACGAAAAGTAAAGGAACCTAAAGGATTATAACAATTTTGAAAAAGAATAAGGTTGGAGGAATAAATTTTCTTTTTTTTTTCAATTCCGAACAAATTTAATGAGAAAGTCATGACAGGCCTGAGGAAGCTTGACACTTGCGCCACTGAGAAATGGGGTGAAGGAAGGTTGCCGAGTACTCCCAGTTGTTGCCTTCAGATGTAATCAATCGTGTTCAGGGTGGTATAGCCATAGACTCAGTTGTCACCTTCAAATGGTGGAGTCATTGACTGATGCTACACCATGCAGCTGGTGGTGGAAAGAGAGTCAAGCTTTTCTGCTAAAGTGAGCACCAGCCCCCAGGGAGGAAGCCCTCTCTCAGCTGCATCGGGGACCATAGCTGGGCTGGGATCTGGAGGGGCAGCAGGATTCTGGCCTGTTCCTCTTTCAGTCCATCCCCCCACCCCCACCCCAATGTCCCTGGCATCCGCACCGTGGGGAACACCAGGCCCCCTTCAAACCCATCTCGAGAAAACTGGAGAAAACTGGAATGCTGGGAGTGGCCAGGAGGGAACGAGAAAGAGTGTGGTTTCTAAGCCCCCTCCCAGTGTGGGCAAAACTACTACCTTGGAGGAATAAATTTTCTAATTTAAAGTCTTACTGTAAATCCACAGAAATTAGGACAGTGTGGTATTGGTAAAGGGAAGGGCACATAGATCAGTGAAACAGATCAGGACCTAGAAATGTATTCTGACAAAAGTGCAAAGACAGTTCAGTGGAGAAATGATTGTCTTTATAATAGTGTTGAAAGGATTGTACACTTGCATAAAAAATATCACAACCTAAACCTCACACTTGGTATAAAAATTAACTCAAGGTAGACTATAGATCTAAATGTAAACCTTAAAACTTTTAGAAAAAGTAGAAGAAAATCTTTATGACCTTGAGTTAGAGTTCTTCAATATGATACCAAAAGTATATATCAAAAAAAGGAGGCTAATAAGCTGAACTTCACCAACACCTAAATTTTTCTCTCTGATGCTAAGAGAATGAAAATAGAAATTACAGACTGGGAGAAAATATTTTCAAACCACATGTCTTACAAAGGAATCATATCTAGAATATATAAAGAACTCTAAAAATCAATAATAAGAAAAAAATCCAATTAGAAAATAGGAAAAATGTATGAACATACTTCAACAAGGAATATGTATGAATTGCTAATAAGCACATGAATATATTTTGAACATCATTAGCTATCAGAGAAATGCAAATTAAAATTACAATGAGATAGCACATCATAGCTGAATATTTGAAACACAGGCTTTATAATTCTGAAAGCCTAAGGTATTTACTTTCTAGCCCTTTACAGAAGCACCAAAATATGCACTTACCCACAGTATTCTGAACACCTCTGGTAGACTATGAAGAAAAGCCTACCCTGTGCTCATGTACACATGTCAGATCTAAGCGGAACTCGTGCCACTATGAAACAGTGTAGAAACAAGCAGTAGGATTCAGGTCTGCCCTCATGCCAGAGATTTCTTTCCCTCCATTTATGTCACCCTTTAAAATTTAGCACAAGTATTACCTCTTCTTAAAATCTTCCCTGATGGTCTACTCCCATTCTAGGCTAAGAATGGAACCTTCTCTTTATTCCCACAACACCTTATGCATACTCTTGTCCTTTTTATTTTTTATTTTTATTAGTACATGTTTTCAGTACATAAGGTTTACATTCCTCATGAGGAGTTGGTACATGTACATAACACATCAACACATCTTAATTCTTTTTTCATCTCCTTCACCTCCTATCCCTAATTCATCACTTCACCTATTGGTGCTTTTCCGATTTTTTTCATTTTTATTTTAGGTGTACAATATAATGACATTCATCATTGGAAATTTGGACCTTTACATGATCTCACTTGGTTCTTATTTTTCCCCCTTCCCCTGCCCTCCCTTCAACCCCTCCATCCCTCCCTATTTACAAAGACTTTGTTTCCATTTTTTTCATTTTCTCATATTAATTCCATTCCCTTCTTTCCTTTCCCCTACCCCTCCCACTTCCCCTTCCCCGTTGCCCCATTTTTTCCTATTTCACATTATCTATTATACCTTTTAGACCTTATTTACACTTTCACTTTCTCACACTAGAGAAACTATTCCGAATTTACACGTGTGTCCTATTTATTTCACTTAAGAGTATCACCTAAATGTGCATCCATTTAGCTATAAATATCTCTAATTTCTCATTATTTATGGCTGAGTAGTACTCCATTTTATTAAAGAACAACATTTCCTTTATCCAGTCTCCAGTTGATTGGCATTTGGGCTGCTTCCAAGTTTTAGCTATAGCAAATTATGCTGCTATGAACATGGGTGCACATGTATCACTGTGGTATGATTCTTTTCTTTGGGGAAGATACCCAGCAGGGGAATAGCTGGGTCAAATGGGACTTCCAGTCCTAGTCCTTTGAGGTATCGCCATACTGATTTCCACAGTGGTTGCACCAGTCTACACTCTCACCAGCAGTGGAACAGGGTATCTCTTTCCCCATACCCCTGCCAGCATTTGTTACTGATTGATTTCATGATAGCACACATTCTTTCTAGAGTAAGGTGAAATCTCGTATTGTTTTCATTTGCATCTCTCAAAGGACCAGTGATGTTGAACATTTTTTCATATGTTTATTTGCTATTTCTACTTCTTTGTCTGAGAAATGTCTGTTCATTTCAGATGCCCATTTTTGGACTGGGTCTTTAAATTTGGGAGGTCTGATTTTTTAAAGTTCTTTACAGATTTGAGACAGCAGACCTTTGTCTGAGGAACAGGAGGTGAAGATTTTTTCCCACATTGTGGGTTGTCTCTTCACACTGCTGGTGTTTTCTCTTGCTATGCAGAAGCTTTTTAATAAGAAGAGATCCCACTCATTGATTGGTTGTGCAAGTTCACGGGCAACTGAGGTTTTGTTCATAAAATCTTTTCCTGCACTGATGTCTTCAAGAGTTCTGCCTAAACTCTGTTCCAGGCAATTCAGCGTTTCTATTTTAATATTTAGATCCTTAATCCATTTCAATTTTAGTTTAGTGCATGGTGTGAGATATAGGTCTAGTTTTAATCTTTGGCAAGTTGAAACCCAATTTTTCCAGCACCATGTATTAAAGAGACTATCTTTCCTCCAGTGAGGGTGTTTGGCTCCTTCATCGAAGATGAGATGACTGAATGTGTCTGGGGTTGTTTTGGCATCTTCTAATCTGTTCCACTCATCCTCAGGTCTGTTTCTTGGCCAGTACCATGCTGTTTTTATCACAGTAGCTTTGCAGTATAGTTGCAGGTTGGGAATTGTGATACCCCCTGACATGTCTCTATTACCTAGAATTGCTTTTACTATTCTGGGTTTCTTCTTGTTCCAAATGAATTTTTGGATTGTTTTCCCAAGGTCTGTGAAGTACGCTGCTGGAATTTCAATTGGGATTGCCTTGAATCTATATAGCAGTTTTGGAAGTATGACCATTTTCACTATATTAATCCTTCCTACCCAGGAGCAGGGGATGTCTTTCAATTTTCTGATATCCTCTTCAATCTCTCTTCTCAGAGTGCTATAGATTTCAGAGAAGAGGTCTTTGATTTCTTCTGTCAGACTGATTCCTAGGTATTTCAGTTTCTTGGATGCTATTGTGAAAGGAATTGTTTGCCCTATTTCTCTCTCAGTGAGTCTGTGGTTCATGTAAAGGAAAGCTATTGATTTTTGTGTGTTGAGCTTGTATCCAGCTACTCTACTGAATTTTGTTATTAAGTCTAGAAAACTTTTGATGGAGTTCTTGAGGTCTTCTATATAGGGTATCATGTCATTGGCAAATAATGACAATTTCACTTCTTCATTTCCTATCTTTATTCTTTTATTTCTTTCTCTTTTCTAATTGCTGTGGTTAATGTTTCCAAACCTATATTGAACAGGAGTGGTGATAGTGGACATCCTTGTCTTGTTCCTGATTTTAGTGTGAAGGATTTCAGTTTTTGACCATTTAGTATGATATTAGCTGTTGGTTTTTCATAGATGGCTTTTATCAGTTTGAGGTAGAGACCATCTATTCCAATTTTTTGTAGGGTTTTTATCATAAATGCATGTTGGATTTTGTCAAATGCTTTTTCTGTGTCTGTGAAGATGATCATATGGTTTTTGTCCTTGGCTCTATTGATATAGTGTATTACATTAATTGATTTGCATATGTTGAACCATTCCTGGGATGAATCCGACTTGTCCAGGATGTATGATCTTCTTGATGATCTTCTGCATTCTGTTTGCCAGTA
Source organism: Heterocephalus glaber (assembly GCF_053883595.1). NCBI lineage: Eukaryota > Metazoa > Chordata > Mammalia > Rodentia > Bathyergidae > Heterocephalus > Heterocephalus glaber. The sequence continues at coordinate 167,765 of NW_028258186.1, read as the reverse complement.
TCTTACTGAACATTTTTGCATGTATGTTCATTAGTGAGATTGGCCTATAGTTCTGTTTTTCGGTTGGGTCTTTCTCTGCTTTGGAGATCAAGGTGACGCTTACTTCCAGGAATGAATTTGGGAGCATTGTTTCCCTTTCAATTTCATTGAAGAGTATAAACAGTAGTGGCAGTAGTTCCTCTCTACATGTCTTGCAGAATTCAGCAGTGAAGCCATCAGGACATGGGCTTTTCTTAGTTGATAAGTTTTTAATTACGTTTTCAGTTTCATTGGTTGATATCTGGTCATTTAGAAGTTTTAGGTCTTCTTCATTCAACTTTGGTAATTCATATGTATCTAGGAATCTGTCCATTTCTTCTGTGTTTTCCATCTTATTGACACATTAGGTTCTTGAAGTAGGTATTGATGATCCTCCGGATTTCTGCTGGGTCTGTTGTAATTTCACCCTTTTCATTCCTAATTGCCTGGATTTGGGCCTTTTCTTTCCTTTTTCTGATAAGGTTGGCTAAGGGTTTGTCAATTTTGTTGATTCTTTCGAAGAACCAACTCTTGGCTTCATTGACTTTCTGTATCATTCTCTTAGTCTCCATTGCATTGATTTCTCCTATGACCTTTACAATTTCCTCCCTTGTATGAGCTTTGGGTTTGCTCTGGTCTTCTTTTTCAAGAATCTTGAGGTTCAGTATCAGGTGGTTTAATTGGGTTCGCTCTGTTTTCCTAATATGTGCATTCACTGCTATGAATTTCCCTCGTAAGACTGCTTTCATTGTGTTCCATAGATTCTGATATGATGTATTGTCATTGTCATTTAATTGACGGAACTGTCTGATTTCTTCTTTAATTTCCTCTGTGACCCATTGGTTATTCAGAAGTGTGCTGTTCAATTTTCATGTGTTCATGAAATTCTTGTGGTTTCTTTTGCTATTGATCTCCAATATCATCACATTATGGTCTGATAATATACAAGGGATAACTTCAGTTCCTTTGCACTTACTTAGACATGTTCTATGAGCGAGTATCTGGTCTATTTTTTGAGAACGACCCGTGTGCAGCTGAAAAGCATGTGTATTCCAATTTTGTGGGGTAGAACACTCTGTAAACATCTGTTAAGTTCATTTGTTCAAGAGTTCGATTGAGTTCTAGTATTTCATTACTTATTTTTTGTCTAGTTGATCTATCTATTTGTGACAGTGGGGTATTGAGGTCCCCCACTACTATTGTATTAGTGCATATATGACTTTTCATGTCCGTTAGTATTTGTTTTATATAGTTGGGTGCACTAGTGTTTGATGCATACATATTTATGATTGTTATCTCTTCCTGTTGGATTGTTCTCTTTACAAGGATGTAGTGTCCTTCTTTGCCTCTCTAAATCAGTGTTGGTTTGCAATCCACTTGATGTGCAAAGAGGATAGATACTCATGGTTTTTTTCGGGTTCCTGTGCCATGGAGTATTGTTTTCTACCCTTTAACATTCAGTGTATGAGTTTCTTTTTGAATTAAGTGTGTTTCTTGTATGCAACATGTTGTTGGATTTTGCTTATTGGCCCATTCTACCAGTCTATTTCTTTTGATTGGTGAATTGAGACCACTAACATTGATGGTTATAACTGATACATATTGACTTATGATTGTCATGACATTTTCTTTTTGTTGGGTTCTCCCCCTTTACATTTAATTTCTTGTTGCACCCAATGGGTTCATTCTGCTGTGCTTCCTGGGGTTGTGATCCTCATTGTCTGCTCCTAGGGTATGGTCTAAAATTTTTTGGAGTGCTGGTTTGGTATTCATGAAGTTCCTAAGGTGATCTTTGTCATGTAAGTATCTTATTTCTCTATCAATTTTGAAAGATAGTTTTGTAGGGTTCCTCAGGCTGGGTTGGATGCTGTTTTCCTTTAGGGCTTGGAATACATTACTCCAAGCTCTTCTTGCCTTGAAGGTTTGTGTTGAGAAGTCTGCTGTGATTCTGATGGGCTTTCCTTTGTATGTGATTTGTTTCTTTTCGCTAACTGCTTGTAGAACTTTGTTCTTCCGTTGGGCTTCTGGAATCTTAACAATTATATGCCTATGTGTAGACTTTTTTGATCAAGGCTAGTTGGAGTCCTATATGCCTCACTTATGTGTATGTCAAGTTCTTTTCCCTGCTTGGGAAGTTTTTTGCCATTACTTCTGTGAAGAGTTTTTTTATGTCATCTGCACTCTCTCCTGTTTCTTCGTCAACTCCAATCAGTCTATGTTATTCTTTTTTGCATCGTCTAGCAGCTGCTGGATTGATTTCTTGTGGTACCTTATGTTTTGAAGCAATTTTTCTTTTCCTTGTCACTAATTGCAATCTTATTTTCTATATCTGAAATTCTGTCCTCACATTGACTCATTCTGCTGTGTAGACTTTCAGTGGAGTTTTTAATCTCCTGGAAATCTGTTTGCATCTGTTTTATGGATTCCATTTGTTTCCTATGTTGGGAATTTCTTCACGTTCCTCACCTCCTCTCTAGATTTATCAGTCATGTCTTGCACTATGAGGACAATCTCTGCTGTTATCTCAGAAATTATTTCTGATTTTATTTTTCCACCAATTCTCTTTTGTTGCCAGTTCATGGAGTTCAGGTGGTTGAGTATTAGAGTGTTCCATCTCGTTTCCCTTTGGGGTTGCTGTAGGTGTTCTGGAAGTCTGGTTTTGAGACTTATTTATGTGTCTTCTCATTTCAACAGAGGTGGGGGTGCTGTTGGCACCCACGTAGCTCACCTTCTCTGTGCTGAGAACAGTGGAATGGTGGTCCTGAATTCCCTTCCTCTGGGCTGGGAGCAGTGGAATGGCAGCCAAGAGGCTCCTTCCTCTGTGCTGGAATCAGTGGAACAGCGTCCCAGAATCCCCTTCCTCTGGGCTGGGAGTGGTTCAATGGCAGCCTGGAAGCCCCTGCCATTTTTAGAAATAGTGTTTTTCATAGTTTGAATGTTTATGAACTCCTAAAATGCATATGTTGAAACTTAAACTCCAAAGCAATACTGTTAAGAGGTGAGGCATTTGGGAGGTGACTAGATCATGGGGCAAGCAGCCATGAATGGGATTACCACTTTATAAAAGAAGCCTGAGAGAGCTTATTAGTCCCTTGCCCCTTCCCCCTTGTGAGGATTTATTTAGAAGGAACCACCATCTATGAAAAAAAGAGCCCTTGCCAGAAAATGAATTTGCTGGCACCTTGATCTCAGACATCTCAGCCTCCAGAACTATTAGCAATAAATTTCTATTGCTTCTAAATTAGCCAGTCTGTAATATTGTGCTATAGTTTCCCAAGTGGATTAAAACCGTGGTTTATAATTATCTGTTGATTCTATCTCCTCAATTAGAGTATAAGCTCTTTAAGAAGAAGAAAAGTATGATTTCATCTTTATATCACTAGTACCCAGGATGAACAAATGATGATTATGAATGGGTGGACAGATGGGTAGGTAAATAGAGAAATCAAAATAGAGAGATGAGTCCTTTTTCTAAAATCACACATATTTTAGCCAAATTAGGACACCCTGTGATAGCCATCTCAGCACTTTTCCACTGTCATGATTATTTGATACTCTATCACCTGAAATCGTGTGTGTGTCTGTGTGTTAAAATCTGCTTCTGCGCGACACTGTGACAACAGAAGAATTACTGCATTTTATCCTCTACAGCCCACAAAAGGAGACACCCAAGCCAGAGGCCAATTACTGTAATTTGACTTAGCCCCTCACTGGGATTGGACATGGTAGCTCTGTCGTATGGTTGTACTGTGATGCTGGATTATAACCATTTATCCTACACAACATCATTCAGATTCAATTTGTTTTCCTCTACCATAAGCTCTGTGCCAGATCTAGTGTTGGATACTTTCACATTGAACATATCACTGAATCCTTATACCAATCCTTCCATGTAGTGATTTTTACCTTCATTTGTGGATGATACAACTGAGGGAACAATGGTAAACAGAGAACAGATAATCAGCTTAATGGGACACTGAATGGTAAGGCACTTCAACTTTAATCCCACATTATACCATTTTTATTTCCCATTAGGAAGCCATTTTATTGAGTCTGGGAGTTACTAAGATTTTTTAGAAGGAAAAAAATTCACTGGAATAAACAGTGGCCTACCTAGGGAAAACCTTATCATCTTAGTTAAGCCTGAATTAGGGGCATTTCCCTGATTCATTGGCTTCCATTCCTACAAAATATGGTGGGCCCGAGGTCTGCGGATGCGGTCCTGAGGTCGCCAGTCGTGCTGAAAACACTGAACCAGCCCGCTGCAGACAGGCAGGTCTGTAGATGCGGTCTTGAGGTCGCCAGTCATGCTGAAAACAGCAAATCAGCCTGCTACAGACAGACAGGTCTGCGGACGCAGTCCCGAGAGGGCCAGTCATGCTGAAAATGCTGAATCAGCCCACGCCCCGGCAGCAATCCACTGGACCCGCCCCCTGCTCCTTTGGCCTCTTCTTTATACAGTCACCTGGTTCCACACTACAAAGAAGCAGAGGACACCGGACCACCAGACCACTGTACTGGACCTAATCAAGTTCTCAGCATTTAAAGAATTAGTGCCCAGAGGTAGGGGCTTTTGAGCTGCCATCCCACTGCTCCTGGTCCAGAGGAAGAGGCTTTCGGGCCACCATCCCTACTGCTGCTCCTGGGCCCTGGCCCACCTCTCCCAGCTCAGAGGAGGTGGGCTGCATGGGCACCAACAGCACCCCTCCGCCCCACCAGTCAAAATGAGAAAACACATAAATAAGTCTCAAAACAAGACTTCCAGATCACTTACAGCAACCCCAAAGGGAAAGGAGATGGAACACTCTGATACTCAACCACCTCGACCCACTGAACTGGCAACAAAAGGGGATCTGGAAAAAATGAAATCAGAAATAATTTCTCAGATAACAGGAGAAATTGTGCTCCTAGTGAAAGACATGATTAATAAATCTAGAGAGGAGCTGAGGAACATGAGGGAATCTCAACATAGGAAACAGATGGAATCCATAAAAGAGATGCAAATAGATTTCCAAGAGATGAAAAACTCCATTGAAAGTTTACACAGCAGAATGTGCCAATGTGAGGACAGAATTTCAGATACAGAAGATAAGATTGCAATTAATGACCAGGAAAAGAAAAACTGTTTCAAAATTATAAGGGAACACAAGAAATCAATCCAGCAGCTGCTAGACGATGCAAAGAAGAATAACATAGACTGATTGGAGTCAATGAAGAAACAGGAGAGAGTGTAGATGACATAAAAAAAACTCTTCAGAGAAGTAATGGCAGAAAACTTCCCAAGCAGGGGAAAAGAACTTAACATACAGATAGGTGAGGCATATAGGACTCCAAAGAGCCTTGATCAAAAAAAATCTACACATAGGCATGCAATTGTTAAGATTCCAGAAACTCAACAGAAGAACAAAATTGTTCAAGCAGTTAGAGAAAAGAAACAAATCACATACAAAGGAAAGCCCATCAGAATGACAGCAAACTTCTCAACACAAACCATCAAGGCAAGAAGAGCCTGGAGTGATATATTTCAAGCCCTAAAAGAAAACAGCCTCCAACCCAGATGGAGGTATCCTGCAAAACTATCTTTCAAAATTGATGCAGAAATAAGATACTTTCCTGACAAAGATCACCTTAGGAACTTCGTGAATACCAAACCAGCACTCCAAAAACTTTTAGACAAGATCCTAGGAACAGACAATGAGGACCACAACCGCAGGAAGCACAGCAGAATGAACCTATCGGGTGTGACAAGAAATTAAATGTAAAGGGGGAGACTCCAACAAAAAGAAAAAGTCATGACAATGATAAGTCAATATGTTTTAGTTATAACCATCAATGTTAATGGTCGCAATTCACCAATCAAAAGAAATAGACTGGCAGAATGTGCCAAGAAGAAAAATCTAACAATATGCTGCATACAAGAAACACATTTAATTCAAAAAGAAACTCATAGACTGAAAGTTAAAGTGTGGAAAACAATACTCCATGCGACGGGAACCCCAAAAAACACAGGAGTAGCTATCCTCTTTGCAAATCAAGTAGATTTCAAACCAACACTGATTAAGAGAGACGAAGAAGGACACTACATGTTTGTAAAGGGGACAATCTAACAGGAAGAGAAGACAATCATGAATATCTATGCACCAAACAATAGTGCACCCAACTATATAAAACAAATACTAACAGACATGAAAAATCATATATGCACTAATACAATTGTAGTAGGGGACCACAATAGCCCACTGCCACAAATAGATCAACTAGACAAAAAATAAGTAATGAAATACTGGAACTCAATCAAACTCTTAAACAAATGAACTTAACAGATGTTTACAGAGTCTTCCACCCCACAAAATCAGAATACACATTCTTCTCAGCTGCACATGGGTCATTCTCCAAAATAGACCACATATTCACACATAGAACATGTTTAAGTAAGTGCAAAGGAATTGAAGTTATCCCCTGTATATTATCAGACCATAGTGCGATGAAATTGGAGATCCACAGCAAAAGAAGCTCAAAAAATTTCATAAACACGTGGAAATTGAACAACACACTTCTGAATAACCAATGGGTCACAGAGGAAATTAAAGAAGAAATCAGACAGTTCCTTCAATTAAAGGACAATGACAGTACAACATATCAGAATCTATGGGACACAATGAAAGCAGTCTTACGAGGAAAATTCATAGCAGTGAATATGCATATTAGGAAAACAGAACGAGCCCAATTAAACAACCTGATACTAAACCTCAAGCTTCTAGAAAAATAATAGCAGGACAAACCCAAAGCACATACAAGGGAGGAAATTATAAAGATCAGAGGAGAAATCAATGCAATGGAGACTAACAGAATGATAAAAAAAGTCAATGAAGCCAAGAGTTGCTTCTTTGAAAGAATCAACAAAATTGACCAACCCTTAGCCAACCTTATCAGAAAAAGGAAAGAAAAGGCCCAAATCCAGGCAATTAGGAATGAAAAGGGTGAAATTACAACAGACCCAGCAGAAATCCAGAGGATCATCAATACCTACTTCCAGAACCTATACGCCAATGAGATGGAAAACACAGAACAAATGGACAGATTCCTAGATACATATGAATTACTAAAGTTGAAAGAAGAAGACCTAAAAATTCTAAACAATCCAATATCAACCAATGAAACTGAAAACGTGATTAATAGCTTATCAACTAAGAAAGGCCCGGGCCCTGATGGCTACACTGCTGAATTCACCAAGACATTTAGAGGAGAACTAACACCACTACTGTTTAAACTCTTTAGTGAAATTGAGAGGGAAGTAATACTCCCAAATTTATTCCTAGAAGCAAGCATCACCTTGATCCCCAAAGCAGAGAAAGACCCAACTGAAAAGGAGAACTATAGGCCAATCTTACTAATGAACATAGATGCAAAAATCCTTCATAAGATATTGGCAAGTAGAATGCAGAAGATCATCAAGAAGATCATACATCTTGATCAAGTGGGATTCATCCCAGGGATGCAGGGATGTTTCAACATATGCAAATCAATCAATGTAATACACTATATCAATAGACCCAAAGACAAAACCCATATGATTATCTCCATAGACGCAGAAAAAGCATTTGACAAAATCCAACATGCATTTATGATAAAAACCCTACAAAAAATTGGAATAGATGGTCTCTACCTCAAACTGATAAAAGCCATTTAGGAAAAACCAACAGCCAATATCATACTAAATGGTCAAAAACTGAAATCCTTCACACTAAAATCAGGAACAAGATAAGGATGTTCACTATCACCACTCTTGTTCAATATAGTTTTGGAAACACTAGCCACAGCAGTTAGACAAGAGAAAGAAATAAAAGGAATACAGATAGGTAATGAAGAAGTCAAATTGTCATTATTTGCAGGTGACATGATACTCTATATAGAAGACCCCAAGAACTCTGCCAAAAGTCTTCTAGACTTAATAACCAAATTCAGTCAAGTAGCTGGTTACAAGGTCAACACACAAATATCAGTGGCTTTCCTCTACACAAATGACAGACTCACTGAGAGAGAAATAAGGCAAACAATTCCTTTCACAATAGCATCCAAAAAACTGAAATATCTAGGAATCATCCTAATGAAAGAAATCAAAGACCTCTTCTCTGAAAACTGTAGCTCTCTGAAAAGAGAGATTGAAGATGATATCAGAAAATGGACAGACATCCCCTGCTCCTGGGTAGGAAGGATTAATATAGTGAAAATGGCCATACTTCCAAAACTGCTATATAGATTCAATGCAATTCCAATTGAGATCCCAGCAGCATACTTCATGGACCTTGAGAAAACAATCCAAAAATTCATTTGGAACAAGAAAAGACCCAGAATAGCAAAAACAATTCTAGGTAACAGAGACATGGCAGGGGGTATCACAATTCCCAACCTGCAACTATACTACAAAGCTACTGTGATAAAAACAGCATGGTACTGGCAAAGAAACAGACCTGAGGACCAGTGGAACAGATTAGAAGATGCAGAAACAACGCCAGACACACTCAGCCATCTCATCTTCGATAAAGGAGCCAAACACCCTCACTGGAGGAAAGATAGCCTCTTTAATAAATGGTGCTGGAAAAATTGGGTTTCAAATTGCCAAAGATTAAAACTAGACCTATATCTCTCACCATGCAATAAACTAAAATCGAAATGGATTAAAGATCGAAATATTAAACTAGAAACAGTGAACCAGTTGGAACAGAGTTTAGGTAGAAATCTTGAAGACATGGGTGTAGGAAAGGATTTTATGAAGAAAACCTCAGTTGCCCATGAACTAGCATAAACAATCAACAAGTGGGATCTCTTCTTATTAAAAAGCTTCTGCACAGCAAGAGAAACCACCAGCAGTGTGAAGAGACAACCCACAATGTGGGAAAAAATCTTCACCTGCTCTTCCTCAGACAAAGGTCTACTATCTCAAATCTACAAAGAACTGAAAAAGATCAGACCTCCCAAATTTAAAGACCCAATCCAAAAATGGGCATCTGAAATGAACAGACATTTCTCAGACAAAGAAGTAGAAATAGCAAATAAATACATGAAAAAATGTTCAACATCACTGGTCATTCAAGAGATGCAAATGAAAACAACACTGAGATTCCACCTCACTCCAGAAAGAATGGCTGCTATCATGAAATCAACCAAGAACAAATGCTGGCGGGGCTGTGGGGAAAGAGGAACCCTGCTCCACTGCTGGTGGGAGTGTAGACTGGTGCAACCACTGTGGAAATCAGTAGGGAGATACCTCAAAGAACTAGGACTGGAAGTCCCATTTGACCCCACTATTCCAATGCTGAGGATCTTCCCCAAAGAATTAAAAGAATCATACCACAGTGATATATGTGCACCCATGTTCATAGCAGCAGTTTGTGACAGCTAAAACTTGGAAACAGCCCAAATGTCCATCAACTGGAGACTGGGTAAAGAAAATGTGGGTTTTTAAAAATAAAATGGAGTACTACTCAGTCATAAAAAACGAGAAATTGGAGACATTTATAGCTAAATGGATGCACATTGAGGCGATACTCTTAAGTGAAATAAATAGGACACACATGTATAAATACCAAATAGTTTCTCTGGTGTGAGAAACTGAAAGTGTAAATGGGGACTAAAATGTATGACAGGTAATGTGAAATAGGAAGGAAAGGGGCAAAGGGGAAGGAGGTGGAAAGTGTAGGGGAAAGGAAAGAAGGGAATGGAATTAATATGAGAAAATGGAAAAATAGGAACAATATCTTTGTAAGTAGGGAGGAATGGAGGGGTTGAAGGGAGGGCTGGGCAAGGGTGAAAGGTAGGAACCAAGAGAGATTATGTAAAGGTGCAAATTTCTAACGATGAATGTCATTATATTGTATACCTAAAATGTACCAATGATTAGAATGAATAATCGATAATGCAAAATAGGAAGAAAAGGTCCAAAGGGGTAGGGGTAGTGGGAGGGGCAGGGGAAAGGAAAGAAGGAAAAGGAAAAATGATGAGCAATGGAAAAAATGGAAATAAAGTCTTTGTAAATAGCGAAGGGTGGAGGGGGTGAAGGGAGGGCTAGAAAAAAAAATATAATGGGCCCTTGACTTACAAACTCAATTCATTCCCAAGGGCTGGTTGTAACCCACATTGGTCAGTTGAAGGCTCAGGCTCCTCTACACAGCTTTCAGAGTCTCTCCCTGTACACAGGCAGATCTCGGTGTCCTTAGGGAGACATTGGCCCAGGATTTCTCAGGTAACCCCACACAGGAAAGGATGTTATAATGTTCCTTCCAGAACTCTTTAAGGGTTAAATCTGTATCTGAGACCATCTAGAAGCACAAGCGGCTGGCATTCTGTTAGTAACTCAAGACTTTGCATGTAAATTAAAACTAAAATTCTGGTCATAACCTAAGTTGTTCATATGTCAGTCTGGTCATAACTTGAGGGTCCACTGCACAAAAAGAAAGATATCAGCTGATTAAAGGAAAGACTTTCTGTTTGACCAGGGGCCCCCATGTTCCAGCATATGAATGAGGAAACTCCTGGGGTCTTTGTCTGCAAGAGAAGAGACTTGATCAAGAGTTTCTTTCAAAGCAAGAGACAGGAAAAAGTGGGGGAAGTAAAACAGAGAAGTAGCAGAAAGAAAAATATCAAAATATGTCATTTCATCTGCCTTCGCAAGATTGGTTCAACATGGTATCAAGCCTTCTTGCCTCCTTTTTAATTTCACTCTGTATATCACAAAGTACTTAGCTATATTACTGCCATTAAGGCATACACATTAGAGTAAGTCACAGGGCTAAAAACTCCAGTTGCCTTTAGGAAAATCCAACTTGACCAGGTTGTTTTTTTTTTTTTTTTTACCTCCTCAGTCTCATAATATGAATAATGATATAGCGATGAATAATTTGTCTATCCACAATCATCAACCTCAAGGAATCTTCTAAATGTCCTTGAAAATTGGCAATAGTGAAGGGAAATACTGTCTCTGGTTTTAAGTAAATCTTATGGCATAAATAATCCAACCTCAGATATTATCCTAGTGAGCACAGGTCAAGCCAAAATGGGCTACATGAGGGTAAGGGCCCTATGTTAAGGAGATTTTGAACCACATCTTACTCAGTGTAAAGGTTTTCAGGTCACAGGAGTGGATTTAATACCACCAGTTCCAAACAAGCTCTTTGCAATTCATTGCAGGCTTTAAGAAAGGTGGAACGCTTTAAACAGGCAGACTTTATTTTAAAATCCTTTGTTAGACACCTGTATACATACAAGAATGACAAGCAGTAGCAAGAATAAAGGTTTTGTGTCATTTTCACAGTACATTTTCCTTAATATGCCTCCAATCAGCAGTGCTCTACCTCTGGAATTCCAAGCCCAACCTGTATCTAAGCACCGTCAAATGAAAAGGAGATAATAAAATTACTTGTGTGTTGCAAGGTGATTAAATTTACATAACGATTCTGGATTTGATTAAATGCCAGACCCCCCCTCCAAAAAAATTACCCACAGAGGCATTAAATCTTTCAGCCACATACACTCCACTGCATTTATGCTTCATCCACAGAAGCTCCCGTTTATCTTAGCAGAGATTACTGCCATCCCTCCACAGGAACACAGCATGCAGGTAATGTCTGAAAGCTTATTCAGAAGAGTGGCAGGGGCTCATGCAGCTGATTTTCAGAATAAATATAAGAAAAATGTGAGAGAGGCAGTCACTGTGTTCACTTCATCCAGAGAATAGACCATACCACACACTTAGATGCAGTCTTTTCTACCTTAATGAAAATGGGATTGATTTCTTAAAATTCTATCTAAAAATTTCTGAAAGTCCAGGCTTCCTTTCCACTCACTAACTCTAAGGCGTTCACTATGGACTTCCCCTTCTAGGAGCACACTGTGGAGAAGTAAGACCATGATATATTAGATTTGGAATCCATTCTTGGCAAGTTGATAGGTAACTAATGCATGTTCTCTCATCATAAGTACATCCCAGTGGGGCATTTCCCCTTTGTTTTGTTGCTGCATGGCCTGAAAGGTAGTCTCTGGAATAAAAACATTCACACACAAATCAAAGCCATGTGTGTTACAGTGACGACATGCAGCAAAGCCGAAGGCACCATGAAATAGCTTCTAGAATACCCATCATATCTTAAACATCATTTGCCTCTAGACCAAGTCACTGAAAATGGACTGGTTGCAGCTCAGCAAGGAAAAGAAGTCTTACCTTTTCCAATAAAAGATCAAGAACCGGGACTGTATCATCAGCATGCTGTTCACTGGATCCAAAATGCTTCAGTTACAAAATAGATTACTTCTTTATCATGATTGATTCCAACTGCTTGTTTCTCACATTCTGAGGTTTAATAACAGACAGTCTTGTCCAGACAGCTACAGAAACCTAAACCCCACTAAAGCTCTTGGTGGTATTCAATGTTCTATGCCTTCCTCTCTTCCAAAGCATCCTAGTTTGCTATCAAATGTCCATCAGTCTCTCGCCAGTCATTTGTAAAGAGTTACAGGTAGCTATGGTTCATTCACAGCATACTTACAGTGCATGTCTCAGGTCAGTGCATTACCAGTAAGTTGTAAAGAGTTAATCACAAATGTGGGAGCCAGGTTGCCTTAGCAACCTGAAACAGTACTTTAGCATATGTCCAACAATAGTACTTATGAAATAACCTTTTTAAAAGTGCCATTATTGGGCTATTTTTCAAGTGTGTAACAATTTGAATATAAAAAGACCAAATTTCCAGTTGCCAGCACAAAGTAAGGACTATAAAGTAGTGGATTAACATTTTCTAGGCATCTGTTATGGCACTTCAAAATATGTGTAAGTGCAATAAATAAATAGTTCTAAAGGACACAGGATGTCTTTAGTATTTTGATTGTTATTTTTTGTAATAATCATTTGGAAGGCTAAAACTAAAATTTGTTCTCCTGCAAAATATTTTTCTTTATCTCACTGACTATTATGGAAGAATTGATGTGAGTCATGAAACTACTTTGTTCCATTTTTCTTTTTAAAAAAAATCCCCAGGGAAATCAGGGAATTAAACTCATAAATTTAATTTCAATATCTGGTAAGCTGTGACGACAATTATTAAGGCAGTCATTTATGAGTATCTAGGGGAAACCTTAGTGATAAACATTCGTCAGTACGGATTCTTCAAACACAAATCATGCCAAACAAAGCTAATTCCTGTTCATGATAGGATGGCAAAGTGAATGGTGAAAGATGGAACAAAGTTAACCTGTCTTAGAGAAGGAAGCATCTGATATAATTTAATTTGACATTCTTATAGAGAATACCAGAGGAAGATAATAAATAGAGCTAGTAAAAAGAGATTTGATGAAGTAGCTAGGACTGGTTTGGTGGAAGCTCAAGGTGAGTGGAACAGATGACAGAGTAGTATAAATTCTATACACAATACTCTGCAGATCACAAAATAACCACTCAGGTTAAATCAACTTAGATTATAATCTTAGTTATTATACAAAGTATATGTAGCTATATATAATACTGGGAAGATAAATAAATCAAACACCTCATCAGGTATGTTTTTTAGTCAAGTGTCTCAAATAGAGAATCTTTACCAAATGAATACAAATGTAACTGGAAGGAATCTTCCTGTACAAAGACTGAGAAGAAATGACGGGGTAAGATGATGGGGAACAGACTGCTCTATGACTTAGGAAATAGGTGTCTAGTATTCCCCTTGGTCTAGAGAGCCAAGTCCAAATCTTAGATTCTTTATAACCTGGGCAGTCTCTCCAGTTGTACTTCATACTGCTTTCCACCAGACCAATCTCCATCCCTGGGCTGTGTGTGGTTCCTCAATCTAAACTACTGTTACCACGATTGTCTTCATATAATAATCTCATCAATCCTTTAAGGCTCAAGGTTTACTTCTTTCAAATAGCATCTTTCCAGATTCACTAATTAGAATTATTATTTTTTTGTTCCTCCAATCTCGCATAGCATCTTATTTAACTTCCATATAGACCTTTATCATTGTGTTCCCCTTATGAGAATTAACAGTGTATAAGTCAATTTCCTACTAGACTGTGAACTCCTGGAGGGTGAAAGCCATGACTTATTTGTTCTTTATCTTTTTCACAGCAGGCATTCAATAAATATTTGTTGAGTTGAACTGGACTGGAAATAGAATAAACATACCATCTAAGCATTTATAATTGGGAATGCCCCACAATTCCAGGGAAACTGCTATTGGTTTGGCCTTTCTCTTTCCAGATTATCAGGCTTATTTTCTAGTGCTGGAAAGAAAATAAAAAAGAATAAAACTAAAAATCTAAAAACAAGCATTCCTAAAACCACACAGTGAGGAAATAGAGGGCATTTCCTGCCATCTGGAATGATCTTCCTTTTGGAAGTTGAGGGATTTAGAAATGCCCAATGCAGTGACTGGGTCACAATGTCATCTGGATCCTGAATCCACAAAGCAAGAAGGCAAGGCAACTGCAGAAGCAGGATTGGAGGCCACCAGAAGGAGACAGAGATACAAATTGTTCCCTAATCATCACATACCTTCTCATACATGCTATATCCAGACAAATCTGAATTAAAAGACTCAATATCCACATTGTGCAGCACTGATAGGGACACTGGAGAACTCTGATATGAAAAATAAAATAAAAGCCTTTTTGTCTCTTACGTATTGGTGTTTGGGTCAAAGATTGGGGTCAATTAGAGCTATAGCTTCTAATTTTGAGCATGCAGGTATTAGATAATTATGTTCAGGGCCAGGGATTTAGCTCAGTGGTTTCACCGCCTGCTGTGCAAGCACAAGGACCCGAGTTCGATCCCCGGTATCAAAAAAAACCAGATAATTATGCCCGATAGCTGCTGGTTCTACCTAAGGTCTTCATAATGGCATTATACAGAAAAAGACTATAGGCTTCACAATGTGGGAATACCCTTTCAGCTTGAATTATCAGCAGGAAGCGCTTTGTCCCACACAATATCCTCTTGTGGTCTAGTTTATAATAATGCTAATTCAGCATCAGAGAACTCAGCCCCACCCTCTAGCACAGAGCCTGGCATGAACACATGCTCAGGGAGTGATTATTTTTGTAGATTGCCATTAGATTCACAGGTTCCTAAAAGTTAATGTTGCTCTGCACGATTCATTGGCCAAGAAACGCTTGCTGATTTAATGGAGGCAGTGCAAGTACTGGTTAAACACACAGCTTTTAGAGTCAGATAAACCTGAGTTCAAATTCTAGTTTTTCCATGTACTAGCTGTGTGATTTTGGACAATATCTTTAACTTCCTGTGCTTCACCTGTCACTGGGAGATAATTATCACACCTCCCTCATGGGTTTATTGTGAAGAGTAAAGGAAATGATGCATAGAAATGTAATGTATACCAAATGCCCAAATAAGAATGAGTTAGAATTTGTAGTTTGAGAGTCATCACATCACACATCATGATGAGAATAAAAACTAGTGAGAACTGAACATGTCCAAATAAGCAAGAACTTTAAAGTTGATGAAGCCAAATCAGAAAATATAGGCCAAAGTTACAGGAGAGAACTCATAAAAAGGAGAAAAGAAACCACTATCAAACTACTTGTTAGGGCACACTCTGCAGACTGTTTTGGGAGTTACCTTGAGAGGGATCTAAGGCCAGAGTGGACACATGGTGCTTGGGGGTGGAAAAAAATGAAGGTCATTTTGATCTCCCTGGAACACTTGCAAGCCACTGAAATCCTTCCAGTGTAAGAATGCATCAGTAGTTAGTACCCTCGATAGAGAAAAAAATTTTTAAATGCAAAGACAGTGAATGAATACCAAGTTTATACATTTGAAATGGTTCATCTTGAGTGCTGTCTGTAGAAAACTCATCAAAACCTCAGGGTTTCCCTAAAGTTAGATTTCAACTATGCAGACTTCAAGGACATCAGCAGGATGGTATATTGTGACATGGGAAGTATACTAGCATATGCATGGAAGTGTTTGTACACAAATGTGTCTATTATGTTCCAATCTGTTTCCCAGAAAAGCATACAGAGTAGATGCATGTATGTACTTATGTGTTTTTGTGTATTGGTGTATGTACCCATACACATTTATATGCACATAGAACATTTCTAGAATGGTACACAAGAAATTGTTGCTGATATTACGCCTAGGGGCTTGAAGTGAGAAGAGATTTTCTTTTCATTTTACATCCTTTTGAAATGTTTGCATTTTTACCATGAATATGTATTACTCCTATAATTTGAAAAGTATAACAACAGCAGAAAAGAATAACTCTAAAAACTCAGCACATTGCACAGTGCTTTACACAAAGCAGGACTCAGTAAATACTTGAATGGAAGAACGTCACTCAATCGCCTCATCAGCCAATATAAGGAAAGGGAGAAAAGTTCATAAAAAGAAAAGAAAAGAAAGAGGACAGTAGTGAGATACAGAAGCAATTGGGAACAGTTTTCACTCCTTCAAAAGAGAAAAAAATCCAAGTCACCAAAGGAAAAAGTTGACAAGTACCTTCCCCACCCAAGGGGTGCCTGGTGTTTAGGATTCCAATGTGCTTTGCAAATACTGTCCGCATATCTGTGAGAGGATGTAAATAGGAGGTTCTGTATAGTGCTGATCACAGCTGGCTATGCTCCAAATAGGGAAGAAGCGGAGCAGAGGACAAACTCCTCCCCCAGATCATGAGGGATGGATGCTTTGCCATAAGGATGCATCTTGGTGAGGAGCCCAGGGACTCCGTGGAAATTACAGTGAAACATTTCAGATAGGCAAGTCGCAGAGTACTGTGTTCCCAAATATGACAGTCTATTACAAAATGCTTTTCCACAATGGGCAGTAGAAATTAAAGATAAAACACTCTACTAGGTCATCTTCTCTCTCCTAGATTGAACTTAATTTCAAATAAATCCTAACATTTCAGTGATGTATAAGGGGGATTTACACTAATAAATCCTAAATGGAAAATACAGGCACATACCAGCAACACTGAATGCAAAGGAAAAAGAGTCACCTTTACTGATTCATCTTGACATATTCTAAGGTAATTATGAATTTCCAGAATGTTTTTGAATTTACATTTTTGAAAAGAATTACAACTTTACTGAAAGTCTAATGGATGAAGCTATCAGGGTCAAGTTAAAATAAACAAACACATGTGCTGTTCTCACTGCTCAACTTATTATGCTCACAGTAGGTAACCAAATTCCTGAACAAATATGAAGGAGAAGTAGAGAAAAATGGTCCTACAGTAAGCACAGCAAATTTTTATTCTAACAAACACTCTTTGTCCATGGTGGTTATGAATGAATGCAATGGCTTTCTTGCCACTAGAGAAGTCCATAGGAGTGTTAATATACTCATCAAATGAACCTATCTATATTGATCACTTTCAATTTTGTGCTTTAGCAGTGAGAGGTCTTTATAAATACGTTGTCTATTTCATTTTAGTTTTCTGACTCTCTTATTTCTCTCCTTTCTATCTAGCTATGTAAAATAATATACTTTTTTAATTTGAGGACAATTACTCACCAAATGGCCCACAAGAAAGCACAATGGGAATCTGGGCTTTTCTTTATCAAAGAACCCTTTATCCCTTTCTTTCCCCTTTCTTCTCCTCCTTAGTTATTGTCAGGAGATCTGACTGCTAGGCCTGGCTGTACTACCAACTTACTGTGTGGCCTGGGGAACTGGACCCTCCTCTCTGTGGTTCACTCTTCCCATCGGTACAATGAGGAGCTGGATGAAATGCATTAAATTTCAACAGTGGTGACTCCCTTAAGTCTGAATACACTCAGAAGTTCTTGATCCCATTATCAACTTGACAGAGTAGGAGGTCCTCTCTAGTTACAGCCCCTCCACAATAGAGGAGGCCCGGGTAACAGGGCTCTCCTTGGGGAAGTAAAGCTTCTCTGACAGATAGGTGAGGGCCTTCCATTCAGGCTCTGGGTTTGTATCTCAGAAATCTGAGTCCACATATGTTGTGCCAGTCTCCATGGCTCAGTGTACACTCACTTTTTAGACATAGTCATCAATCATGAAGTATTATCATATGAGTATTACTCATTTAATACTTTGTGACCAATTGGCCACTTTGGTGAAAGAACTCATAATGATAGCTCAAGCAAGGATCTCCAGGATCCTGTTAATGGGCTGCTCAAAGCCACATACATTGCCATCTACATGATGTCTATTTCAGTCAGCGTTCTCCAGAGAAATGAAACCATATACTGTCTTAATACACATACATATACTGTCTTAATCTATTTTGTGCTGCTACAACAGACTGCCACAGACCAGGTAATTTATAAAGAACAGAAATTCATTTCTCACAGTTCTGGAGTCTGGGAAGTCCAAGATCTAAGCGCCATCAGCTTTGGTATGTGGTAAGGGCCCAGTCCCACTTCCAAGATGGTACCTTGACCAATGCATCCTCCAGGAGATTGTTGACATGGTAGGAGAATGCAAAAACCAAGAGAGTCAGCAAAAGGAGGCCAAACTAGCACTTTTACAATGAATCCATTCCTGCAGTAGTAGCATTAATTCACTAAAGAGGCCAGAGACCTCACAGCCAAATTACCTCTCAGTGGGCCCCACCTTCTAATACTGTCATAATGGCAATCAAATTTTAACATAGTTTTCAGAGAGAAAAGGGTTCAAACCATAGTTTGTGTGCATATGTGTATATGAGATGTTTTTAAAATGTATTAATTACACTAAAAGACACAGTGCCATGAATTCCACTCAAAATACTCCCCCTTGTATAGAACACACTGATCCCATCCTTCTTTCATTTATTTTTATTAGTACATGTTTGGAGTACACAATGTTTACATTCCTTGTGGGTAGCTGATACATGTACATAACATATCTCAGCTCCTTTTTTCATCCTCTATAATACCTCCTCTCCCTCTGCATCTCTCGATCCCTTTCCTCTCTGATAAAGGTCTATCTCCCTACTTTCTATTATTTATCTTTTATTTTGCTCTGTATTTATACTCTGAGTTTTTCATACAAACTCCTTGCCACTTTCTGAAGCACTTCAGGAAGTTCTCTTTCTTTAGCTTCTTTACGAGGTGCAATAAAAAATGCAGTGAATGCTGCTGCCACGTGCTATCCAACAGAAAGGCAGGCTTGTAAAAACATTACATGTCTTTATCTATGTTATTCATGGGATCTGGCACGGTGCAACTTCTGAGTCTTTCCTAAAGACAAAATGATCATAAAATGCAAAGTACATTTTTAATCAGCAACCATGACATGACATGAAGCAACCATGACAGCTCAACTGAAAACATTCACCAAAAAGAACTGCTAGACGTACTTCAGAAAGTGGTATGAACAACGGGATAAGTATGTAATGTACTGTAACATTTTTACTTAAAGTGTAACATTTTTATTTAAACATTCATTATACATTTTGATCATACCTTGTGTGTGTGCATAAGAATTATGTTTTGAATATATATAGAGAGGGGAGGATTTTAAGGAATTGGCTCATGTGATTATAGGGCCGGACAAGTCTGAAACCTGTAACACAGGATGACAGGCTAAAAACCGAGGTAAAAACTGACATTTTTAGTCTTGAGTCCCAAGTCTACAGGGCAGGACAGGCAGCCCGGAAACACAAGCAGGGTTTCTATGTTATAGTTTTGAGGCTAAATTCCTTTTTCATTAGGAAACCTCAGTCTTTGATTTTAGGGTCTTCAGCTGATTGGATGAGGCCCACCCACACTATGGAGGGTAATTCTGTCTTACTCAAAGTCTGCCGACTTAAACGTTAGTGTCATCTAAAAACTACATTCACAGCAACATTTAGAACAGCGTTTGACCAAACAATTGGGTGCCATAGCCTAGCCAAGTTGACAAATAAAATTAACCATTACCACACCTAAATACTGACTGCCCTTGCTGATGGTTCAGGCCACTTAACCATTCTCTTTTGAACTGGATTTTACCTTGGATAGCTGACACTGGCTTTCTACCCTTTGCCTGGTCTGTAAATCCTGCCAGATCCTATAAAAATAGTCCCTCACATTGGATCTTTTCTTCTACCCTTTCACTGCTTCCAGAATAGCTTAAGTCTAAGCTTCTAGACCAGCAACAGCAGGCACCAACACACAGAAGCCAGTAGCCCTGTACTGTAGCTCAGGAAATTCCTCTCCCTCTAACTTTCTCCTGCATCGGCTCTTCTGGCTCCCTAAAGCACTTGGCTTTGTATACTGTCTCCCCAGTCTCATCTAGCGCTACACCAGCCCCTTTACCTTCCTTCTGACCCTTACTGATCCCAATCTTTTTTGTCTGCCAACACTAGGCAAAATTCCCTGTCTCTGAACCCCATCCATCTGAGAAAGAAGACCAGATAACCCAGATAATACGTTACATGTCTTAAAACACTTTCACATCTACTACCCACTATCTGGTATTCTCTGATGCCACCTGAGAGCTTATAGACAAGCAAAGCCTCATTTGGCAGATGAAGAAATTGAAGTTCAGAAGGAGTAATTCCTCAGGACAAGGTTACATAGTTAGCCAGTACACATTCCCTTGGTTATGAAGCTGGGGTTCTGAGTTCATTCACTGAGCCAGAAGCACCTTTATGAGGAGTTAAATACTACTGAGCTGACTACTATTAACAGTGCCACCTTGGATTCATATATGACTTTGCTTCCAAAATGATCACAACAGCATTTTCCACTTTTCAACTAATTATCTCCTGCTGGTTCAAAAATTTCCAACAGCATCCTGCTCCCTACCTTCAGCTGCAGAGATGAACCAGTTCTCCTTCATCATTCATCTCAGAATTTTAACTCCAATTTAGCCTACAAGGCCAATGTCTGTAAAGTGTTTGCAAAGCTGTTTGTTAACTGGTCTAGAGTGAGTGAGAATCTGGACATAAGAGCTTTCATCCTCACAGATGGCCACATCCAGTTGTAGGCTACAACTGGAACTTGGGTGGGTTGGAATAGGCCAGCCTGGGGAGATACAGAACAAAGACACCAGGCAGACCCGTGATGGCTTTGAGCTGAGGGTCTCCAATCACAGGTGAGATGTAGAGGCTAACAATCTGTGTTATAAAAGCCTAGACATGAGGGACAGACAACATCGCCACAGAGCAGAAGGAGCAGACTTTAAGAGGCTCTGGTAACAAGCAGTAGTAAGCAGAGGTCCATCCAATGCAGGCAGAAACTTCAGTGAGGACCATCAGTAGCCAACAAAGAGCTATGCTGGACAGCAAGCTCTGAGGCATCCTGGAGTCTCAGATACAAGCCACGCAAAGATGTCTCTGCAGACAGGCAGATGGGCATGCCCAGGGAGTTCTGGCAATGGCCAAGCTCAAACTCCAAGAATGTAAAGAGCAACAGACTTCCTGTTCTCAATAGACAAAAACACCGAGTATGGAGCCAAGGCAGGGACCCAGGTTCTCTGGTAAAAGAGAGTGGTAACAGACAGACAGTGAGCTCCTGGATGTGGGAGGGAAGACAAGGTGCTAGTCACAGAAAGGTGGCTATTATCTATTTATTAAGACTAAGGCAAAGAGTCTAAGATGTACTTGTAGCTGTGCTGCATCAATGACACCCTCCCCCCCAACTCTGTACTCTTTAAGCCTCTCTTGACTACAGACGGGATGGAGCCTAAAGCCTTGATGGGTGTGGTGGAGTGGAGCTTTGGGTGCAATTTGGGGAGTCACATTTGTGACTTCAGTTGTGAGGAAAGGGGGATATAGGAAGCACAAAGGCAATGAGCCCAGATGGGCCTTTGTGGAGTGGAGAGCTCACTATCCTAACTGGTAGAAAGTGTATAAGGAAACCCGTCTTTTTGACATGATACCCCTACTCTGATCCAGGGATCCTGGATGTGGATGTCTCTTTCTCATTCCAAAAGTGTCAGTAAGTACCTCTAGAGCCACAGCAGCAAGAAACAGAGCCCTATTTCAGAATCTCAGGAGAGTCGAAGAGTTCAAACTCTAGCATTAGAAAAGGGGTATGTGCACTGAGATCTGCCTAAGAGCCACACAATAATTTAATCACAGAAGCTGGAATTTAGGTTTCCTGACTCCCAGCCCAAGGTTCTTTCCACTAAACTCCAAAGATGAATATTTCAACACCCACACAAATCTGAAGATGGCTTTATGACAGCCCAATTTCCATCCATACCTTGGGCAATCAAGCTGATTTATCTCATTTGGTTTCAAAACACACATTTATAGATGTAGATCAGAAGTTAGGGAGACTTCAGCAGCCACTATATATAATAAATTAACTTTCTTTTCAAGGCCTATCTTACCTTGTCATTTGAAAAATAAAGGAAATATCTACAATATGTACCCCACTAAAAGTGTGCTATGTTTAGCAGATTTCAGTAGCATGTGAATCTCAAAATTCTAATATTTTCCTGTTGCTATAGTTATGGCATCTGGCTAAATCAGAGTTCAGCAGCTATGGGTAATGCTAACACTCATTCCAGCCAACTTTGTGCTTTGTTTTTAATGCAGGACAAGGAAAATGGGAGCAAAATAGTCTCATTTTTCTCCACCCATTCTCAGGAGCAAAGCTCCTTAAATAGTCTGGGTTAGACACATATTGTCTCCTCATCTGGCACCGATACAACTGGAGTCCCAAGTCCCAAGGTATTGACTTAATGTGGGTAACTCCAGATCTACAATGGAGTTGTGTTCAGGGCATGCTAATAGGCCAAGGCTATCACATGTTCACTCAGACAATTCTGATGCCTAGCATACTGAATGCTTGTGTGTCAATTCCTTTTGCAAATGAACCATTTGAGGATTCTTTGACAGGAAAAAAAATAGGACTTTTAAATGGAGTCACTCATTTGGACTATATTGCTTTCCAGTTTTTGAATTTCCATTTGAACTTCTATTATTTAAGGGCTTCTTTTACTCAGTTTTGCAGAGAAGTTTAGGCAGATTTCTTAGGTCTACACATGAGGCCCATTAATGATCTCTAAACTCTCTACACAGCCTATTTCCTTGATTCTAAAAGTGACTTGGTCCCTAAATGTTACTCTGAACATTTATGGGCCATCATAAATATACATCACAGAGCATTTCCAAAATTGTGACAATAAAATCAATATAGTGTAAATTATGACATGGATTTGTAATGGCATGGTGTCTTACAGGATTCAAAAGTAGAGCTAGGTCCATTTTTAAAAGGGCATTAGCAGGTTTTCTATGATCCCTTCTCTCAAATGTTAATTTTCTCTCTTCAAATGTGCAATGTTTTATGGGTACACATTTTCTAGAAAATAAGACCTACGTTTGAGTTTAAATGGACTCTTCAAAAATCATTCATACAGGCCCGGGGATTTAGCTCAGTGGCTCCGCCAACTGATCGACCCAAGTTCGATCCCCGGTACCAAAAAAAAAAAAAAAAAAAAAAGAGAGAAAAAAGAAAAAAAATCATTCATACATACCTACCGAAGTTGTTCCATTCATATATACACAAATTGATACTAGCTTTGTACAAGAAGTTATGAGAGCAGACTGGAGCTCATCATCGACAGAAGCATATTGTACATACAAATGCTCCCTGATTTCTCCGACTGTTGGAGTTTGATGCAACCCTGATTGACCAACATGTTCTAAGCTCTACTGAAATGACTCTGTGCTTATGCACTATGCTCCCTTCATCTAAACTTGCAGACACAACTATGATAAGTGACTATGTCTTAAAGCTTGAAGACTTTCATTTGGTCACATGGCTGAGTCTCACATAACTTTGAAAGTACTTTTCAGAGACAGAGTCAAGTTTGGGTCATCCTCATGCAAGGCCAGTGGCTCATTTGAGTCAGTGTAGTTTCCACCTGAAAGCCCACAACTTGTTAGAGACCTAGACTCCTGGGAGATCTACTACTGTGACCTTTTGGGGACTAAATAAATGTGAAATTTAAAGATTGATAGTTTTTTGCTTTTTAAATAAAAAATGTCAACTGAGCATCTACAGTGTGCACCACATCTCCAATACCCTGGAATCCTAACAACAGCTCCTCATTTCCAACACACAAAGAGCCACATACATTGTGCACCTGTCAATAAGAATTCAGTCACTTTGAGTTTCTACTACACCAATGTTGTAATGATATGATTACAGGACATCAGCGTTTTATCATATAATATTATGCATTGTTGGCCAATATTTCCATTCTGATTCCTAAATGGATTTCAACATTCCCATATTGCATCCATGTTATTAAGATGTTCAGTGTGCAAATTCCTTGCAATACTGGTGACTTTGTCTTCTCTGATGTTCACATCAGTTCAAAATTCCAAAAGATATGAACTATTAAGTCTTTGGTAAGTGCGGTTAAGGGTGTTTTGGAGATCAATTCAATATCTTCAGAATTTTTTCATACAGTTCTATTCTTTTTTCAAATACATTACATAGTGAAATATAATTTGTTTACAAAAATAGAAGGTGGTGAAAGGATGTCCTTTATTAGCTGGCTTTTACCTGTGTCCCACCTTAAGGAACCATGTAGAAAAGCACTAAATTGGGAAATCAAAAGACATGGATTAGTTTTTTTTTCTGTCACATATTAGCTGTGAGACACTGCATACTTGCCTCTCCAAAGTTAAATCTCTCCATACATAAAATTATGGACTTGGACTAGATGATCTCTAGAGGCATTTCCTACCCCAAATTCTATGGTTCCCTAACATTTTTCATTCTGCAAATCAAGGAGAGGTTGCACCCCCAGTTTCCTGAGCGCCATGCTCCTGGGCATCAGCCTGAGTAAAGGCTTCAGTTTCTGTAACTGTGTTACCAAACCAGCCTTTATCTTCTTATTCACACATACTTTCAAGTTTGATTCCTGTCCAAGTTGCTTCTAATTTGAGGTCCCTTTCATATACCTCATTCAACTTATCTGAACCAATGAGATACAAAAGAGGAAGCTGACACATTCACAGCTTGATGTGTTGATCAAAAATGATGGGTATTTTAACTATGTGAAGAGTTTTCAAACTGGCAAATGATTTGATGTGGCCTGTCTGCCCAAAGAAATTTAACCTAGAATCGAGCAGTAGAGGATACTAGTTAATGGGTTTTTGTGCAGCCTGAAGAACTTTGTATTAGAGCAGCCCAAATGGAATAAGCTTCTGTAAGATATAACAAGTCCCTTGTCAGTGGAGGTACTCAAAGCAGAGGCGAGACAACCACTTGGTAGGGATGCATCCAAAGATAGTCTACACTAGCTGATCATTGAAGACCCTTCTATTTCTAAAGTTCTATAGGTTCATTTCCTCCCCGCTCCCATTCATCATATTTCTAGACACCTCAACACATCATATTCTGTAGCAATGCATTAGGTGAACTGGGGATGTGGCCACATCTACAAACAACAGAATGCAAATATGCTCTAAATGAGTTCCCAACCAACAGGGCTTAAATCTTCAATGTGGCATTGCTGACTTTGTAAACTGTTTAGCTTTTTTAATAATACTACTTTATGCTTTGGTCTCAATTCAATTTATAGACGCTTAGGATGGAAAGGTTTTATTATTATGAGTTTTTCTGAGAATCTTAAAACATTAGTTGCCACAGCAGCCTAATGAGAAAGATGTTGTTGTGAACAAAGATGCAAATGGCTTGCTTGTGGAGTACAGTGAGTCAGGAGCAGATGAACAGGCATAATTTAATTTTGTAAAGCTAGACAATAAAGAATGAAAATAGAAACTAGAAATGTTTTTCTCTTTCTTACTGATGAATTCTACTTTTTCCCTCCCCAGATTAAGGTCTTATCATGTCAAGGTAACAGGTTGAGAGCAGATGAGAAGTAGAAAATGATAAATCCAGGACAGAGTAGCACAGAGAAGCTGAGAATATGGTAAAGAACACATGAACTTGTGGGAAGAGCCAGATGGGATGGTCTGAAGACCATGTGTATAACTACACTTATGCTTGTGTGCACAGACTCACTCTAAAAGGATCCACAGGAAAGTGGTCATAGCCTCTGGAGGAGGACACCAGGAGACTCCTAGGATCAGCTAGGAGAGAGGGGGTTACATTTCATTGAATATAATTTGGTTTATTTTCATTTTCATCATGTGGGCCTTACTTCACATGAAAAGAGCATAGCAAAATAAGACAAGTCAGCAACTGCAAATAGTGAAAATATTGAAAGAGCTAAAGAACATCTCAGCATAACAGCAAGGCTGTTTTTACCTAAGCAAACAAAGCAGGTCAGAAATCATGGTAAGGCCCCTGGCCTTGATCCTGACCCTGAGAACAAACAGTGCTGCTCCAATCACAGGTACTTATTTGTCCCCTTTCTATCTTACTGCAAATTAATCCTGAGCAAGCCTGAGCTGCATATTTACAGATATAACAGAGAATGCGTGGCTGAGCAAAAAGTAAGACAGGGAACACATGGGGATTTATAGCAGAGGGACTGCTCCTTAGTGCATGTTAAACATGTGTTCATGCAAAAGCTCTGATAGAAGTATCTAAAAACTGATTCAATAGTAATGGCCTCATAGGCCCTAAGTGAGCCATGTAGTGACAGTTACATTACATTGAATCTGATTCACTTATCACCTTAAAAATCCCAAACCTGTTCAGGCTTGAGCAGAACCTTAAAAGTCATGAAGTTCAAACCCATCAGATGTTTAAACTTTTTCTATGGCTTCTTTGCCAAGTGGCTTTTCCAAAGACAAGAAACTCACTTCTGAATGAACAAACTCATTCCACTGCTGGATAGCATAGCATCATTAAGAAGTTTTCCTAATGTTGAGCCAATAATCTGATTTGCAGGCATTTTGATCCATTGGTCCTCATTATCAGGGGATGCACAGAACCAAGCTGTTCTTTGCTTTCCATGTCAGCTCTTCAAATCTTTGCAAGTTGCCATAATTGTGAGCAGACCCCTCTCTTACCCAAGTGAATTATTTCCAGTTATTTTTACTGTTCCCTATACAAATGAGTTACAAAGCCTTCCACATCCAGCTCATTTTCTGAATGGGTTCTGGCTTGTTTAGGGGCCCTATAACCTATGCCATACACATAGCTATAACGTAAATGAGTGAATGGAGGCATAGACCACTGCTTCCTATACTATAGGTACTAGACTTCAATATCATGGTCTGGGGTCACATCAGTCCTTTGGAACAGCAATGTCAGTCTGTTGGACATTGTTGATCTTTGTATCAGTTGAAACTGAAGGCCTTTTCTCACTTCCTGCTATTAAAGCAGATCACCTTTGTATGGTTTGTTGAGGTTTGGAGCCCACCACTCTTTTCCTGTGGCATTTCATTCTCTTTTACTTGGTCTTCCGTGGCTGTCTGAAAGCCAATGACTGTGAGCTGATGCTTTCACTTGGCTGTCCAGTTCCCTGCCATCTGTGAATCTCATCACAGGCCATCAGTGGTCTCTCTATGTTACTCTCAACAGGGCTGAACAGGACAGAGAAAAGGACAGTGCACTGAGCAACAGTACTAGCAGTCTCTCTCTGTAGACTTTAGTCCAGCCATCAGCATTTGTCACTGCAGGCTCAAAAAGGAGACATTTCTCTATTTCCTTAGTAGATGACAAAAACGCTTTGGGTTTCAGAAAGAAGTATTCTTTGAAAATACATTATCTTGGGGCAGGGGATTTAGCTCAGTGGTTCCGCGCCCTGCTCTGCAGGTGCAGGGTAGCAAGTTTGATCACCAGTACCAAAATAAATAAATAAATAAATAAATAAGCAAATAAACAAATAAATAAATAAATAAATTTAACACACGAAAAAAATCATCCAGAGGGGGTAGAACACATTTAAAAAAAGAAAATACATTATCTTGGAACTCATATTTACTTGTTATTTTTCTCCAGTGGGATAAAACCTCGTCTGAAGAAAGTAAACCACCTTTTATATATAAAGTGAGTCATTCCTTCATCCATAAATATTTACTGAATGTCTAATCCTATATTATGCACCATTCTAGGAACTGAAGATAAACAATGAACAAAGGCAAAATTCCCTGCCTTCCTGGCCTGTACACTGTAGTGAGAATCAGGTCCAGAAAAATGTTCTTGATGTATCAAGAATATGCTAATAAGCTAATGCTTCTCCTCAAAGTAAAGTCTAAACAAACAATCCATTCACTCTTTTTTTTTTTTTTTTGGTACTGGGGATCAACTTGGGACCTTGCACTTGCGAGGCAGGTGCCAGAACCACTGAGCTAAATCCCTGGCCCAGCCCAGATGTAGGGGCTTCCGGGCCGCCGTTCCACTGCTCCCAGCAAAGAGGAGGTGAGCCACACGGGTGCCAACAGCACTTCCCCCCACTCACGTAGAAAAGAGAAAACACATAAATAAGTCTCAAAACCAGATTTCCAGATCACCTACAGCAACCCCAAAGGGAAAGGAGATGGAACACTCTAATACTCAACCACCTGGACTCCCTGAACTGGCAACAAAAGAGGATCAGGAAAAAATCAGAAATAATTTCTAAGATAACAGCAGAGATTGTGCTCATAGTGCAAGACATGACTGATAAATCTAGAGAGGAGCTGAGGAACATGATGGAATCCCAACATAGGAAACAAATGGAAACCATAAAACAGATACAAACAGATTTCCAGGAGACTAAAAACTCCATTGAAAGTCTACACAGCAGAATGAGTCAATGTGAGGACAGAATTTCAGATATAGAAGATAAGATTGCAATTAGTGACAAGGAAAAGAAAAATTGCTTCAAAACGTAAGGGACCACGAGAAATCAATGCAGCAGCTGCTAGACGAAACAGGAGAGAGTGCAAATGACACAAAAAATCTCTTCACAGAAGTAATGGCAGAAAGCTTCCCAAGCAGGGGAAAAGAACATGACATACACATAAGTGAGGCATATAGGATTCCAACTAGGCTTGATCAAAAAAAATCTACACATAGGCATATAATTGTTAGATTACAGAAACCCAACAGAAGAACAAAGTTCTACAAGCAGTTAGAGAAAAGAAACAAATCGCATACAAAGGAAAGCCCATCAGAATCACAGCAGACTTCTCAGTCCAAACTCTCAAGGCAAGAAGAGCCTGGAGTGATGTATTCCAAGCCCTAAAGGAAAACAGCCTCCAACCCAGCTTGAGGAACCCTGCAAAACTATCTTTCAAAATGGATGGAGAAATAAGATACTTTCATGACAAAGAGCACCTTAGGAACTTCATGAATACCAAACCAGCACTCCAAAAAATTTTACACAATATCCTAGGAACAGTCAATGAGGATCACAACCCCTGGAAGCACAGCAGAATGAACCCATCAGGGGAGACAAGAAATTAAATGTAAACGGGGAGAACCCAACAACAAGAAAAAGTCATGACAATGATAAGTCAATATGTCTCAGTTGTAACCATCAATGTTAGTGGTCTCAATTCACCAATCAAAAGAAATAGACTCGTAGAATGCGTCAAGAAGCAAAATCCAACAACATGCTGCATACAAGAAACAAATTTAATTCAAAGAGAAACTCATAGACTGAAAGTTAAACTGTGGAAAACAATACTCTATACCACAGGAACCCGAAAAGAAGCAGGAGTAGCTATCCTCTTTGCACATCAAGTGGATTGCAAACCAACACTGATTATAAGAGACAAAGAAGGACACTATATCCTTGTAAAGGGAACAATCCAACAGAAAGAGATGACAATCACAAATATCTATGCACCAACACTAGTGCGTCCAACTATATAAAACAAATACTAATGGACATGAAAAACCATATATGCACTAATACAATAGTAGTGGGGGACCTCAATACCCCACTGTCACAAAAAAATAGATCAACTAGACTAAAAATAAGCAATGAAATACTAGAACTCAATCGAACTCTTGAAGAAATGAACTTAACAAATGTTTACAGAGTTTTCTACCCCACAAAATCGGAATACACATTCTTTTCAGCTGCACACGGGTCCTTCTCCAAAATAGACCACATACTCACTCATAGAACGTATTTAAGTAAGTGCAAAGGAACTCAAGTTATCCCCTGTATATTTTCAGACCATAGTGCGATGAAATTGGAGATCAATAACAAAAGAAACCACAAGAATTACATAAACACATGAAAATTGAACAACACACTTCTGAATAACCAATGGGTCACAGAGGAAATTAAAGAAGAAATCAGACAGTTCCTTCAATTAAATGACATTGACAATACAACATATCAGAATCTATGGGACACAATGAAAGCAGTTTTACGAGGGAAATTCATAGCAGTGAATGCACATATTAGGAAAACAGAGAGAGCCCAATTAAGCAACCTGATGCTGAACCTCAAGCTTCTAGAAAATGAAGAGCAGGACAAACCCAAAGCTCATACAAGGGAGGAAATTATAAAGATCAGAGGAGAAATCAATGCAATGGAGACTAAGAGAACAATACAAAAAATCAATGAAGCCAAGAGTTGGTTCTTCGAAAGAATCAACAAAATTGTCAATCCCTTAGCCAACCTTATCAGAAAAAGGAAAGAAAAGGCCCAAATCCATGCAATTAGGAATGAAAAGGGTGAAACTACAATGCACCCAGCAGAAATCCAGAGGATCATCAATACCTACTTTGAGAACCTAATGTGTCAATAAGATGGAAAACACAGAAGAAATGGACAGATTCCTAGATACATATGAATTACCAAAGTTGCACAAAGAAGACCTAAAACTTCTAAACGACCAAATATCAACCAATGAAACTGAAAACGTAATTAAAAACTTATCAACTAAGAAAAGCCCAGGTCCTGATGGCTTCACTGTTGAATTCTGCAAGACATTTAGAGAGGAACTACTGCCACTACTGTTTAAACTCTTCAATGAAATTGAGAGGGAAGCAATACTCCTGAATTCATTCCTGGAAGCAAGCATCACCTTGTTCTCCAAAGCAGAGAAGGATCAAACTGAAAAAGAGAACTATAGGCCAATCTCACTAATGAACATACATGTAAAAATCCTTAATAAGATACTGGCAAATAGAATACAGATGATCATCAAGAAGATCATACACCCTGACCAAGTGGGATTCATCCCAGAGATGCAGGAATGGTTCATCATATGCAAATCACTCAATGTAATATACTATATCAATAGAGCCAAGAACAAAAACCATATGATCATCTCCATAGACGCAGAAAAAGCATTTGACAAAATCCAACATGCATTTATGATAAAAACCCTACAAAAAATTGGAATAGACGGTCTCTACCTCAGTCTGATAAAAGCCATCTATGAAAAACCAACAGCCAATATCATAGTAAATAGCCAAAAACTGAAATCCTTCACACTAAAATCAGGAACAAGACAAGGATGTCCACTATCACCACTCCTGTTCAATATAGGTTTGGAAACATTAGCCACGGCAATTAGACAAGAGAAAGAAATAAAAGGAATAAAGATAGGAAATGAAGAAGTCAAACTGTCATTATTTGCAGATGACATGATATTCTATATAGAAGACCCCAAGAACTCCACCAAAAGTCTTCTAGACCTAAGCAAATTCAGTAGAGTAGCTGGATACAAGCTCAACACACAAAAATCAATCGCTTTCCTCTACATAAACAATAGACTCACTGAGACAGAAATAGGGCAAACAATTGCTTTCACAATAGCATCCAAAAAAACCCTGAAATACCTAGGAATCAACCTAACGAAAGAAATCAAAGACCTCTTCTCTGAAAACTATACCACTCTGAAAAGAGAGATTCAAGAGGATATCAGAAAATGGAAAGATATCCCCTGCTCCTGGATTGGAAGAATCAACATAGTGAAAATGGCCATACTTCCAAAATTGCTATATAGATGCAATGCAATCCCAATTGAAATCCCAGCAGCATACTTCACGTACCTTGGGAAAACAATTCAAAAATTCATTTGGAAAAACAAGAGACTCAGAATAGCAAAAGTAATTCTAGGCAACAGAGACATGGCAGGGGGTATCACAACCTCCAACTTGAAACTATACTACAGTGCTACTGTGATTTAAAAAATAGCATGGTACTGGCAAAGAAACAGACGTGAGGACCACTGGAACAGATTAGAAGATGCAGAAACATCCCCAGACACATTCAGCCACTTCATCTTTGACAAAGGAGTGAAACACCCTCACTGGAGGAAAGATAGTCTCTTTAATAAATGGTGCTAGAAAAATTGGGTTTCAACTTGTCAAAGATTAAAACTAGACCTATATCTCTCACCATGCACTAAAGTAAAATCAAAATGGATTAAGGATCTAAATATTAGAAATGCTAAATCTCCTGGAACAGAGGTTAGGTAGAACTCTTGAAGACACTGGTGTAGGAAAAGATTTTATTAGCAAAACCTCAGTTGCCTGTGAACTAGCATAAACAGTCAACAAGTGGGATCTCTTCTTATTAAAAAGCTTCTGCACTGCAAGAGAAAACACCAGCAGTGTGAAGAGACAACCCACAATGTGGGAAAAAGTCTTCACCTGCTCTTCCTCAGACAAAGGTCTACTACCTCAAATCTATAAAGTACTTAAAAAAATCAGACCTCCCAAATTTAAAGACCCAATCCAAAAATGGGTATCTGAAATGAACAGACTTTTCTCAGACAAAGAAGTAGAAATAGCAAATATACACATGAAAAAATGTTCAACATCACTGGTCATTTGAGAGATGCAAATGAAAACAACTCTTAGATTCCACCTCACTCCAGAAAGAATGGCTGCTATCATGAAATAAATCAGTAACAAATGCTGGCGGGGCTGTGGGGAAAGAGGAACCCTGCTCCACTGCTGGTGGGAGTGTAGACTGGTGCAACCACTGTGGAAATCAGTATGGAGATACCTCAAAGAACTAGGACTGGAAGTCCCATTTGACCCAGCTATTCCCCTGCTGGGTATCTTCCCCGAAGAATTAAAAGAATCATACCACAGTGATATATGTGCACCCATGTTCATAGCAGCACAGTTTGTGATAGCTAAAGCTTGGAAACAGCCCAAATGCCCATCAACTGGAGACTGGATAAAGAAAATGCAGTTTTTTTACAAAATGGAGTACTATTCAGCCATCAGAAGGAAAAAAATTAGAGATATTTTTAGCTAAATGGATGCACATTGAGGCGATACTCTTAAGTGAAATAAACAGGACACACATGTCTAAATACCAAATAGTTTTTCTAGTGTGAGAAACTGAAAGTGTAAATAAGGACTAAAAGGCATAATAGATAATGTGAAATAGGAAGAAAAGGGACAAAGGGGAAGGGGAAGTAGGAGGGGTAGGGGAAAGGAAAGAAGGGAATGGAATTAATATGACAAAATGAAAAAATGCAAACAAAGTCTTTGTAAATAGGGAGGGATGGAGGGGTTGAAGGGAGGGCAGGGGAAGGGGGAAAAATAAGAACCAAGTGAGATCATGTAAAGGTCCAAATTTCCAATGATGAATGTCATTATATTGTATGCCTAAAATATACCAATAAAATAAAATTTAAAAATATAAAAAATAAAAAGTAAATCCCTGGCCCAATCCATTCACTCTTGAAAGAATCCTTACTGCTTAGGAGGGGGTCTAAATCCTATTCCTCTTTAAGGAGCCACATATAAAGATGATTTTATGGTTCAGTTAAGCTCAGTGAGTATCTACAAGGGACCTGTTATATAGCAAGCACTGTACTTGATGCTGTCAGAAACAACAGAGACCTAGTGAGATATCTGTCATTTCTAACAAAGCTTGCCACCCAGCCTGGGAGGCAAGCCTACCTTTAGGTTCCTCAACTCAGTTATAGAAATATAGGATAGAGGAGATCTGACCTGAGAGTACATTATTACAAGAGCCCACTGTGAGACTAGGAATTCTTTTCTCTGCTCTGGGACTCATTTTCCTCCCACATAAAATGAAGGGGCTACATCACCAGTGGTTCTCAGTGGGGATGACATTACTCCCTTAGGAGGCATGAGAAAATAAATGGGGTGAGGTTTGAATTGCTCACCAGAATGACTGAGGGCTGCTACTAGAATCTAGTGGATGGGAACCAAGGATGAGCTATTGCTTGTATTGCACAGGACAACCAGTCCACTACAGCAAAGAATGGCCCAGGCAAAAATGCCAGCAGTACCATCTTTGTGTGGCATTGGTAAATTATCCCTCTAAGGTCCCCTCCAGTTCACTAACTTAGTGATTTGGTGACTTTAGCTCACCAAAAGAGTGTTATAGGGTTTCCAAACTACCAATACAACCATCGGCTACTTTATGGACACGAGACTCCAGTGTTCTGGGGATATCACCAACATCATAATCATGTGTGAAGCCAATTCAAATGCAGAGTACCTGGTCCTACATATTAAAACATAATCTCTATAATGAAGGCCAGGATTATGGATTCTAATCCCTATGAAAGTCTGAGGATCTAGATCCAAAGAGAGCTGGTCTTGCTCTCTTTGGCATTTATGAGAGCACAGCTGGATTGGAACATCACTACTTTCCTCATCCTGTGTGTCGAACATACCTAGAGCTGTCCAAGTTTCCCTGAAGCCAATGTACTATGGTGTATCTTTCCAAAATGCTCTTCGACAGAGTTCTCTAACACT
The DNA here is from genome assembly GCF_053883595.1 of Heterocephalus glaber. Classification (NCBI taxonomy): domain Eukaryota; kingdom Metazoa; phylum Chordata; class Mammalia; order Rodentia; family Bathyergidae; genus Heterocephalus; species Heterocephalus glaber. The sequence goes on along the minus strand of NW_028258186.1, from coordinate 133,226 downwards.
CCATTTTGCTGTATTTTTTTGTTTTTTCTCACTTCTCCTCAGTCTTCTGCATTGTTTTAATCAGCTTCTGATCACTGTGACCACTGATGAAAATTAATGTAAAGGAGGAAGCATTTATGTTGGCTCACAGTTTCGGAGGTTTCAAGCCATGGTCACCTGGTTCCCTTGTTTCTGGGTTTACAGTGAGGCAGAACATCATGGCAGAATGGCATGGCAGAGCAAAGCTGCTCACTGCATGGTAGACATGAAGTAGAGATAGCGGAGAGAAAAGGGCTGGGGGATATATATATATATATATACATACCTTCAAGGGCATGCCTCCAGCAGCCCACTTCTTCCAACTAGGCTATGTCTCTCACTTTCCTTCTATTCTGGCATAACGCTAGAGTTGCAAGAAAAGTTTACAGCTGGAGTAAAGCCATTGTCCTAGAGGCCATGAAGCCTAGATTCTCTAGGCGAAGAAACCAGGCTGCCACATGACTACAATCCAGAAATTCTGATAATGGTGTGGTCAGCCCTGGAGGCAACTACCATCCCTACCTAGGAAAACACAGCAAAATAAGCGATGTCCTGGAGGGAAAAGGAATCAATAATTTCTGCTTTGAATATAAAAGTCAATACATTATGATGGAATATGGGAAGGAACTATCATTTTCTCATCAATTACATGATAAATACACTTAACCCTATAAGGTCATGATTACCATCTCTATTTTTACAGATGAGAAAATTAGGCTCCAAGAAATAAAGCTAGCAAGCGGAAGAGTCCCTTCAAAGTCAATTATGTCTGATTCCAAAGACTATATATTTTTTCAGTTCTAAGAATCTGATATCTACAAATCATTATCAATGAAAGCCAATACTAGAAAGAGAGCCTGCCAGAAAGGATCAATGTAGCTGCCAAATAGGTCCACCAGAACATGGTAGAGAGCAAAGTATGTGTACCCAGGAGAGGTCTAACTCACAACAGCCTGTTAGGTGCTACCACAAATTATTCCAAAGGATTAGACATAATGAGCAGTGGGGAACTTTGCTTCATCCGTAAACAGGGCCATGATAGCTGAAGTCAAAGGTTAACAGGGGAGAAATGCAAAACACGTAATGAGAGACACTACCTTGCAGCTACCAGCCAGACAGCAGACTGATCCAGGGATGAGTAGGGCCTAGCATAACCTGACTGGCAGTCAAGAGGTTTGACTGGGTCCAAATGCTCCCTCTGTCTGTGGTTTCTTAATAAAAGGTATCATGGCCCACTCTTGTAAAATCTTAGGGAGATTTTAACAATAAGAAAAATGACACTCTGCTGACATAACATTCAGTGAATGTACTGCCAACATTCACTCATGCATTTAAACATGTGTTGAGGTGCTATTGTATGCCAGATACCATGGCAGCAATGGGGAAGATGACACAGTCCCTATCACTACCTGTGTGACTCAGTCAGGCACTTTTTGGAACACTCATTGAATTTGTAGCAATTCAATATTTACCTTTGCCACCAGGCTGAAAGACCTAAATGTATAGGGAGTGAATGTATTAGTTTGAATCACCCTAACATCTGTAGCTCTCTTGGGGAGGACCTAATATATAGCTGACATCATAATTCCAGACATATCTGTTGGATTACAATACATCTCTTTGGGGAGGAAGCTGGAAAGCCAAGTAAATCAAGGATTACAATAAAATATGAAAGTATAGAAATGATGGAGATAAGCTGGGAGAAGAGAGAACTAAGGGAGTCCAAGGGAAAGCATCTAAATCCAATTGAAATGAAGGCAGTCAAGCAGTTTTACAGTAAGAAGAAGATCCTCACACTGAATTCAAAAGGATAAGTAAGAGTTGGTAAGATGAAGAAGAGTGGGAACAGTCCTGGCAGAGAGAACAGCAATACCAATCGCTAGCTCTGATTGAACTTGCCCACATAATTAGTACTTGCTTAGCAATTTCTCAATTTGGTCAGACAGTTACCAATCAGAATGATGGAAGCAGCTGTGTGCAGGCACGATGCTGTGTTGTGTCCTGTGCATGTGTTTGCCAGCAAAGTTGGCTGTTTTGTGGTGTAATGTGAAATGCTGAGCAGGAGGGTAGGGGGTGTCACAGGAGCATAACGGGCAAGAACAAGGGAACAACCCCAGGTCCTCTGTTGCTTAGTCAGAGAAGGCTCTGACTATTTAATAGGCTTCCTAGTCATGTATTCAAGGCAGCCTGGGCCTCTGGATGATTTGTTGACCTATCTGCTTCTTACTCCATAGGGATATAATCTGCTTAAGGGCAGCTATTTGTTAAAGCTGTTCACCAAGTCTTTGTGTTTCCTACATTGAGAGGTATAATCTAATTGGCTCTCTTGAATCTGGTCTGGCCCTCAGTGAATTGTGTGACTAGGAAAATGCAGTAGAAGTGCTGTTCTCAGACTTCAGACAATGGGTCACAAAAGGCTAGGACTTTGCCATCTGGGTCACTGGAATACTAGCACTTGGAGCCCTAAGCTGCCACATAAAGAAATGATGTGTCTGAAGTGATAGATATGCCAATTACCCTGATCTGATCATTACACATTGTGCACATTATCGAAATGTGACACTATAAAGTACCCTATAAAGTATATACAATTTCAATTTGCCAGTTAAAATATATTTAAAAGTAAGTTCAATCACCTGTGTGGGTGCTCTGGTTAACAGGAACAGCTGAGGACGGTCTTGCAGCCATCCTTGCCAAGGCATGAGATCTATGAATGAAGTTGTGGCAGGTCCTCTAGGCCAGGCAAGAGCCAGCCAAATACTGCTGAGGGATCTGTGTTGATCAAAAGAACCACCCAACTGAGCCCTGCCTGAATTCCTGAACTGTGGGATACAGTAAAATGTTTGTTGCTTTAGGGCACTTAAGATTTGAGGGTAGTTTATTCCAGAGCAATGAACAAGAGGAACACTGCCTTGGTGACCACGATATCAATTGTGCTGCTGGTATTGTCTGGCATGTAATTGACTTTCAGTACAAATTCCCTAATTGAAGAATGAATGCTAGAGAAAGACAGAGAAAGGGCTATCATAAAACAAAAAGAGGCATACAAGTGGCAGTTGTATGTGAGACAATTTCAGATAAATGAGTGAAATTTTCTAAATAATATGGTGCCTACTCTAGGAAGTTCACCAGAGTAGACATGTTACTTAAATTCTGGAGGAAATATAAATGGAACAAGAAAATTTGTATGCTAGTCTCCCTACCATAAACTTCAGCTTTCTAATGGCTATACCTTTATCCAAAGATTTAGAATTAATTAGAATTAATATGCTTTTCCTTCTCTTCACTACAAAACCTTTGTACTTTCTCAGAAGACATTAACTACAACAATGTTCACTAGAAACTGTGAACAAGAGAATAGTTACCAAAATGAATGAGCTTTCAAGTTGGGCTTCAGAGCCAGAGCCATCATGTAAAGTATTAGGCACACAGACTACGCTGCCTAATGGAAACACAGTAATATGACCTGGATTCTAAATGTAACTATGCTTTACTTCCCTTCCCTTTAACTGCCTGATGTTTAGACCTAAATTCAATCAGTAGCCTATTGTTTTCTGCTTCTTGGGAAGCAAGTAGCAGCTAAAAGGAGAGCTGGGGAAGAATTGGGTGGGGTTGGAAATCTGAATCTTAGCATGACTCTTACGAATTTTCTTTTCCATTTTATCCACCTCCTTCTGACTCTGATGTTATCAGTAATTTCCCAAGACAGAGAAAACCCAGAATTCCTCAATGAATTCAACTACCTGACTTAGCAAAATTCAAAATGGGGAGATCGGCTGCTCCAAAGAAACCCTGCTCCTGTGTTTGTGTCCAAGGAAACTCACACAAAACACACTGGTAGGACTCTTTCATTTCTGCCTTCCTCTATTTGGCTAAGAAGCAAAGTTGATGGTGATTCTGGGCAGCCCATCCAAAATCTGGAATGGTCAGGATACCCTTGTAGCCAATGAATAGACAAAGGAAAATCAAGGCATTTTTGATGGATTCAAAGACATGAGCTACCCAGCACTGACCAAATGGATGATCTGTGCAAAGGGCAGAGCATAAAAGCAGACTTACTTTAATTTTCTGAAGTCCAGGGCTTCAGTTGCTCTGTATTGGTTTCCAAATGGCACAAATGTTAAAAGCCGAACCTAGCTTTCGCTACCTTATGCTGCTTATCTGGATTCCCTGGTTCTTTCCAAACCACACCTTTTTGACTGAGTTTCTGCTAAGCTTTTGAGAGTTTTGAAACAAAAAACTAATGGCCTTCTTATTTTAGGACTGGATAGTTTTACAAATGCAAAATGCAAACATAAATAAAGAAGCAGTGAATGCTGAGTCAAGAACCCTGGTCTTTAGTTCAGCTTATGCTATTAACTGTGTTATCCTAAACCAGCCCTGTTCCTTGCCCGGGCTTAAGTTTTCTCATCTGAAATGAAGAGCATGGAAGATATTGTTTAATACCTCTAAAGAGCAAATACAATCAAATCTTCATTATACAAGGCTAATTCTTCTGAGTGCAGCTTCTCTGTGGGTTGCTTTGCCCTCAAATTTATGTATAGCACCACTTCTGGTTAGTGCTTTCCCTGATTAATTAAAGTTTTGCTGATATTGTAGTGTCTTTATTTTGTATTCAGACATATCCTTGGAAATCCATACACTTAACTACCTCCCAGCTTGAAAAGGAAGTCTTGGAGGATAACGCATATATCATTTTAAGACAGCCTACAGACAGAGCATGTATATCCAGAATTAAGTACAAAAGCACAATCACCAAATAGCAGTGACCTTGTATTAAGTGCTCACTAAGTGTGAAGACGTCATATGGATCATTCTAACTCTTACTATACCAACAAAGGTAATAGAACAATATGAGAGCCAGGGCCCACACTGGGCACTCTCCCCAACAGCAAATACTGTATAGCACTTGTCATCTGCCAGGCCCTATTCTAGGTGCTTCCTGTGTATTAATTTCTTCAGTACTCACCCTGACCCCCTGAGGGAGGAGGCATTATTAACTCCCTGCTACAGATGAGGAAACCAAAGGACAGGAAGGTTAAGTAACTTGACTAAGATCATACAAGTTCACAAATAACATAGCTACGAATGAGAAAAATAGAAGTCTGATCTGTACAATCCTACAAGAAATATAATGAACCTGTAGGGACGGTTTCAGCTGTACCTTAGCTGACAAATTAACCTCACAGTTCCTCTGGCTTACCATAATAGTTCACTTCTCACCCCTGCTCTATGTTCAGTGCAAAATGATGAGGATCTTTGCTCCATATAGTCACTTAGGGACCCAAACCTGACAGAAGCACTGCCATAGAGATTGTCGCTAGTTACCTTGGCAAAGCTCACACATTTGCTCTTCTCTGTTTTAGCCCAGAAGTCACACAGCCATTTGCCTTCCCAGCTCCTTGGGCAAACCTAACCACATGATTCTACTCACTACAGGGAGCTTGGAGTTAGTCTTTCATGTTCTCTGGAGTGAAGGATGAGTTAGTAAACATTACTAATGTCTAGCACAAGCTGAAAGTATCAAAACTCCTAACTAAATTGTTAGCTCCATACCTAATGGAAATGAGTACTCTTTTAGTAAAGAAGAAAGAAATAGCTTTTAGATAGTAACTAAGAGTGTCCACCACATACCCTCATCCCAAGATGAAGAACCTCAGACAGAAAGTTTTAGTGTGAAGCAGGAGACTCCATATCATTTTGACCTCATGCAGCTAGACAGATAACTATTTTATCTACATCTTTGCTCCCTGAGAACAGGGACTGTGTCTTTCTCATCTGTGCATCCCCAGTGTTCAGCACAGCACCTAGCTCACAGGAGGTCCTTCATACCTATATGCTAAATAAATCTTAAAAGGCAAAACAAACCATCTTCTGAATTGTGATGCAACAAATGTACCAACTGAAGCGTACCATGCCATATGATGGGTAATTGTCCAATGCCAAAGTTTACATACCCATACCCCTGTATGAGCTAAAGAACAACAAAAACCAAAAGAAGAAAGAGATATGACCTTAGATCCCGTATTTTAAAATGAAGAGGAAAACTTCACTTCTTAGTGTGGCTAGAAGGCTTGAGAAGCCCGTGGAAGTTTCCAACTTTGAAATTAGTGTAGTGTATGGTTCTGGGCCCTCCAGATGTTCAGAACCTGAAGAAAATGGCTCTTTTCTAGATAGAATTCTTTTTCTCAACTGAGCATTGAGAAATAAGAAATGTAGTAGAATATAGTCAACTGCTCTTAACTAGTAGGTCAGTGATGCTCACTGTATTGGAATAAACACAGAATAACAGGAAACAAAATGTACCTTTAACCATCAACACAAAAGGGGAGAAACTCCATCGAGAGATGGTCCAACGCCAACATTATACATCCTTAATGGACTAATGCTACAATATTCCTATACCCCAGTGAATTGGTTTGAAGGCTAATCATAATGGATGCCATTATGTTTAATATTAGTTATGCTGTGGGTAACTTACATGTGATGGACAGCTAGATATCATATAGATCAAATGCCTTTCTACTTTAAATGTCACCAAAAAGCCTGCTGACATGTACCTAAAAGCCTGGAGTTCAGAAAGAAAAAAAATGGTATCTCCAATCATATATAGAAAACAGTAAGAGGTTAGAGTAGGAAAGGAAGTGTAGGAGGCAGGGACAACAGGTTGACAGCATTCAACAATGATTTGTGTAACTGGACTTGTGTCTGACCTACCCAAATATCTTTAAGTAAACCCAGCTGCCATCTGACGGAAATAGCAATTCAAGTCCATTTTCCAGAAGGGCAAGGATAAGTGTTATGGGTAAAGAAAGAAAAATCACTTGAGAGCTCTAAATGGAGACCTAGCCTAGTGAATATTAAGAAAATAAAAAGAAGAAAACTATTTTTAAAAGATACTTGACAGTGCCTCTTTAGTGATCACAATATCCTGTGATGAAGGTGGAAGTTATTTGGAAAATAATCAATAACCTTCTTAATAGCTTTTTTTGGGAAATAGTGGTAATCCTTTTGTGGCTTCTCCTCAGCTATGTACTGATGACACATGGCAGCTCTGAATTCCTTCCAATGACAACTTGCCCTGGAGAGTCTCTTTCACACTGGAGTACAAAGGAAAAAGAAAAAAATGTCAAAAAGCAAAAAGTAGTCAGATTTTGCTAATAAATCTGAACAGCTAGCTGTTTGTTATCTTATACATTTTATTTCACAGGAGACTGGCAAATCCCCTGTGGCCTCTCTGGTTAATACTTCTTGGAAAAGGAAGGCAGGAACTTTGAGTTCAACCTCAAGTGAACATTAAGATATCCACAGCTTCCTGTGAATGTGTAATTAGACTATGGGATAAAGTAAGCTATTTCTTATACTTTGCAGCAAAACTTGTATAGCGATAGTGGGGGCTCCTGAGACAAGGACAATGAGCACAATTTGTCCCTAAAGAAGTTGACTGGCCATCCAAGTCACAGAAACCAAACAACCATGACAAATGCAAGCTGGCTACTTCAAATAGCAATCTTCTTAGGAAAGACTTGGGGCAATGGTGATACTAATCACTAGTCAGGTGGCAGCAACATGTATTGAAAATGTTTTGCTTGGATTGGACCCTAGCTAGGACCTAGGTAGAGCGATAGAGTCTAGCACCCCAAGGAAAGGCCCAGAAAAAGTTAGACTTAATGCTGGCATCCCAACCAAGCAGGATAGCCTTCAATGATGTTCTGGAGCATGTCCCGGCTTCACCAGAATGCAAAAAAGGAAAGCTTGAAATGAGTGAGTCTCCCTTGGTGGCCCTTATTATGCACATTTAATACTAGAGGTTTCAGACTAATGTAGAATTAGTCTCCTACCAGAGGAGGGCGGGGGACACCTACTATCCTTCCAACTTAGTACTTGATATTTTAGGTACTGGGAAGTACTGAGTCTTCCAGCTGCTGACTTTTAACTATCTATATTTGATCATTCAGGCCCTGACAATTAGGTGACAGGACTGGAATGCAAAGTCCATCTTACCATTGTGTTCTGCCAAGAAAGTCATCAATCCACTGCATGGGGCATCCAGTGCCATGTAAGGGAATGGAATTCACCCTTTGGTTCAGTGACCTAGTGCACTAGCTCACATTATATCAATATCAAAATGATACCAGCAGATAAAAATCTAGCATTTAACGTTTCAATGTCAGTGGCCTCAGAGAAAGCCTCAACAAGTGTACCAGATGGATTCACTCTCTCAGATTTAGTTCCCTTCTCTCATAAACTCCATCAACACCAAAGGAATAATTACTGCTCAGTGGAATACTACAGAGTTCTAGCCAAAAAAAATAGTCACATCAATTTCAACCAGCAAATATGAATTTTTGGAAGAGAAAAGAAGTCTCTTTCCAGAGGCAATTATTTGTCTCTTCAGAAATGCTTCCCAATATAAAAATACTATATCTCCCCCTGATCTGTGGAACTAAAAAACGAGGAATCACAGCAGTACATCTACATGCAAGGGCTGGAAAATGTCAGGTGGGATGGGGCAGAGATGGATTTGCATAGAGCCTTGTGTGTTGCTGAGACCTGAAAGCTACAAAGCTGAGGAGAAGACCACCTAAATGTAAAACCAAGCCTAGGGGGGATCTGGAGGAGCAGCCTAGGGTCAGGTATTGTTCCTCTAGTCAGTGGCAATGGAGTTCTAACATGTGGGCTAAGGCAGTGTTTCTCACACTTTAATGGGCACCTTACTAGAATTTGAATCCTATTTCAGCAGGCCCAGTGTGGGGCCCGAGAATCTGCAGTTCTAACAAGCTCAAAGGTAATGCTGATGCTCTGGGGTCTACACTTTGAGAGGCAAGGTGCAAAGTTGGTGTCTACAGGCAGATGAGGATGGCCCTTGGGATAAGAGACAGAGCTAGGAGATTGAGGAGAGAGGATGGAGGGTGGTTTGCAGTGAGCTTATATTTTGCCTGTCTGCTCCAAGGCCACCAAAGTAAGGGATGGTCTTGCCTTTCATCAGGCCAAGGAGAAGTGTTAAAAGTAAGTCAACTATCTTTGGACAACAAAGGCAAACAGTCAAGTGGGAGATCCAATTTGTCCCTGCATCAAAATCCCTACCTCTCTCCCATCATCACCCTCCATGCCAGAAACTAAAAGATTTTCCCTTGGAGCCCTTCACAATGATGTGTATCAGTCTGGAGTATCAACTGCCTCTTTTCTTTGGCTATTCTGTTTTACTACCCTGATACAATGTCTGGCCTTCAGAAATCATATCCTCTACCTTCCTCAGCAACAGTCATCCTCAAAGACTGAGATTTAGAATCCAAATAGGCTGGAAAGGAGACATAGATTCCCAATGACAATACACCCTCCATCAAGCCATATTTTGTACTTCCCGGCCTGAGAGGGAGGGTGAGACCCTTTATGTAGACCTGATCTACCGTACTAACACATAACCAAAAGTCCCTACAATTCCAGCTGTAGGCACTACTAGTCCCCTAGCTAATTATGACAATCTATATGGCAATTACTAAACCCACGTGAGCAGGCCTGCATTTTTCCTGTCTTTCTATCATTGCAAAGAGAAGGATAAAAATAAAATAAATACAAAACTTCACAGAAATAGTGTTTAATTGGAATATTCATCTTGGAGAATAATCATCAAATGTATTCCTGAGGCACAGCAATTCTCAAGACATTTTTCTTTCATTTTTATTTTGCGTTTTTATTTTTATGTATTTTTAAAATATTTTATTAGTGCCTCTCCATTTTACAAATTATTGGATTTCAATATATATAGTATTTTCATACATGCACATCTTTTGATCATATCCATCCACTCATTACCCTCTCTTACAACCCCCTCTCCATCCTCTTATTCTTTTCTTCCTGTCTAATAATAGGATCTCTATTTTCATGTCATCTTTCTTAGATTCCACATATTAGGAAAAACATGCAATACTTGTCTTTCTGAGTCTGTCTTATTTTGCTTAACATGATGATCTCTAATATCATCCATTTTCTTGTAAATGGCATAGTTTGTATCATATTTATGCGAATAATACTCCACTGTATGTATACGACACAATTTCTTTACCCATTCCCCAGTTGATGGACACCTAGGCTGGTTCCATATCTACTGTGAATTGTGCCACAATAAATATGGGTATGTAGGTATCCCTATAGTATGCTGACTTTAATTTCTTCTGGTAGGTACCAAGGAGTGATTTAACTTGATCATATGGTAACTCTACTTTTAGGTTTTTGAGGAATCTCCATACTGATTTTCATAGTGGCTGTACTAATTTACATTCCTTCTAGCAGTGTAAAAATTTTCCTTTTCCTCCCTGCATCCTCAACAGCAATTTGTTGTTGTTGGATTTTTTTGTTTGTTTCCTTGTTTGTTTGTTTTGTTTTGTTTTTGAGACAGGGTCTTGCTATGTAGTTTAGTCTGGCCTTGAACTCATTGTATATAGCCTAGGGTGGCCTCAAACTCCTAGAAATCCTCCTGCCTCAGCCTCCTAAGTGCTGGGATTAAAGGCATGAGCTACTATACCTGGTAGTGTTTTGTATTCTTGACGATAGCCATTTTGACAGGGGTGAGATTGATCTCAATATAGTTTTGATTTGTATTTCCCTAATGGCTAAAGATGTTGAATATTTTTCATATACTTATGGGCGATTTTTGCTTCTTCTTTTGAAAAGTGTCTGTTTATTTGCCAATTTATTGAGTGGTTTATTTAATTTTTTGGTGTTAAGTTCTTTTAGTTTTCCATATATTCTAGATGATAATCTTCTGTTGGAAGAGTAGCTGGCAAAGATTTTCTCACATTCTGTAAGCTGTCTCTTCACTGTGTTAGTTGTTTCTGTTGCTGTAGAGAAATTTTTAATTTGATGTACTCCCATTTGATTCTTGTTCTTATTTCATGTGCTGTTGAAGTCCTATTCAAAAAGCCTGCCTGTGCCTATGACTTTAAGTGTTTCACCTATGTTACTTCCCAGCAGTTTCAAAGTTTCAGGTCTTATACCTAGGTCTTTTATCCATTTTGAATTGATTTTTGTACAGGGTGAGAGATACTGATCTAGTATCAACCTTCTACAAGAGGATACCTATTTTCCGCCAGCACCATTTGTTAAAGAGGCTGTCTTTTCCCCAGTGTATGTTTTTTTTATTCCTTTGTCAAGAATTAGAGTGTAGGTGCATAGGTTTCTTTCTGTGTCCTCTATTCCATTGGTGTACGTGTCTATTTTTGTGCTAACACCATGCCCTTTTTGTTACCATGGATTTGTAGTATAATTTGAGATCAGGTATTCTTCTGCCTCCAGCCTTGCTCTTTTTGCTTAGGATTGCTTTGGTTATTCTGGGTTGTTTGTGTTTTTATATGAATTTTAGCACTGTTTTTTCTACTTCTGTGAAGAATGTGATTGAAAGTTTGAGGGAGCCTTCATTGAATCTGTGGATCACTATTGGTAATATGGCCATTTCATTAATATTAGTTCTGCTGATCCATGATCATGGGAGATCTTTCCATCTTCTAGTGTCTTCTTCTATTTGCTTCTCCAGCATTCTGCAAGTCTAACTATAGTGGTCTTTCACCTCTTTGGTTAAGTTAATCCCTAGATATTTAATTTTTGATGGTATTATGAATGGGATTTTTTCTGATTTCTTTTTCAGCTAGTCATTATTGGTATATAGAAAAGTTATTAATTTTTTAATGCTGATTTTTCATCCTTTAGCTCTCAAAACTTTTACAATGTGAAATCATTTATTTCAATCCAGTGGTAGTGTGAGCCCTCATAGAATATAAAAACAAGCATAGCTGTCTGGTTGAAATGAGACTTGACAACTCAGGGCTCTATTTACTTGGAACCCGAGAGATTAATACATACAAGAGGTCCCCAAGGCGGTTCTGGGACACCCTTGATGTTTCAAAATACCTCGTTTGAAATTTACCACTGAAGCCAATATTGCTTTAACATCAGACTTTCTCCCCAGTCTCACAGGTTAGCACTCAGACACAAGAGAAGCAAAAAGCCCCAAAAAACCCAAAAAACAAAAAACCAGTAAATGAAAAAAGAAGTTGTGTCATAGTGGTCTGGGGAGTGGCTCACAGAGCTTCCAATATATCCAGATGAAGCCCCATGATCATTTAAGGAATATAGAGAACAGAGTCCTGATTCTGCAACTAACTCACTGTGTGTTGGTAAATAAAGCCCTCCCCTCTCTCAGCTTCAGACACAGATCCAGACAGCCTTTGTCCAGCTCTGTAGCTCTGGAATTTTATGATATTTTAGGGTTCCATATTTAAGTGGAGATTCACGGTCACATCATCCATCACAGACAGATGCTAGAGGAAAATAAAAAAAGGAAACCTTTATGTTGTTCCTGCTGGCATGATTTTGTGCTTTCGTTCAGAAGCTCAAAGCATTTTAATAACTTATTCTGTTGGATTCATAGCAGGAAAACAAAAAGGAAATTAATCTTGAAGAAATCATATGTCTGCAACCTTGAATATCTCTTAGTAAGGTTCCAGCTACTTCTGCAAAATGTTAGCCTTTACTAACTACTGAATCTAGGAAAAGAAGAGTAGAATTTCCCTGTTTAAGAGGAAAGAAGTGGTCTTCAGGGGTTGAGATCAGGGAGGCAGGGAAGAGGAGGAAGCACATAGTAGCCTATGTAATAGATGATGGGTGTCTGAGGCAAGGCTGAGTCAATGGAGGCAGAAAGGAAAAGACAAATCCAAGAGATACTGAGGAGGATGCACTGACAGGACTGTGTGCTCGAGTTCAGGGGGAGGAGAGGGAGAATGAATGCTGAGTCTCTTACTTGGGTAATGGTAAGCCTGATGGTGCCATTATCCAAGAGATGCCTCTGAGGAGGAAAAAGAGATTTGAGAGGAAAGATTATAAGTTGGAATCCTGACTGTGAGGTATCTGTGGGTTATCAGGAAGAAATATCCAGCAAGAATTTCTGTATACTGGTGCAAAGTCACACAGGCCTAGCTCAGGGTCAAATACAACCATGAGATTAATTTGGAAGTCTTCAGCATATACTAACCCTGCCTCCTTGTAATTCTACCACATTGCTTCATTTATTCTTTAAAGTAGTTAGAATCCCTCACCCCTTGTCAAAATATTTTAGAGTCCCTACTTACTTTGTTAGTCAGTGGGATGCACAGGTGAATATTTCACGTTATGATATGTTAATTCATTTATTTAATTATTCACTAATGTATTCATAATTCATAACATAACTTTGTGTCCCATGAATAAATACAATTACAACTTGCCAATTTATAATCAAAATAAAAATTGAAACTAATTAATAAAAAGTAGACATGGTCTCTGCCCTTGGATAGCTTGTAGTCTAGCAGGGAAGATAATTAACAAGAACAAAAGGTATAAGTATGATTTAGAATTAAGATAAATATTGTGAAGAAAACAAATGGGTGCGTTATCAAGAATTACAGGAAGAAAGGGAAAGCTCTCTGGAAAGACTTTTGAACCCAGGTTTGAAGGGCATTCCTGAGCAAGGGAATACACCACGTGAAGCCTTAGCAGCAGGAAGAATTTGCTCAGGAAGCTAGGAGACCTGTCACCTTGGTTTCTGTGATATGCCTAGAATATTTGCTGCTGTGGTTACTGATATTTAAATGACAGTAATAAAATACTACAATAAGGCATGATCATAAAATTATACCAAAGCCAAAGTACTTGATGCCTTTGAAATGGTGTTTAACAATTTTATGTTACTGATGAGGCTGGATACAGATGGTTACATTAGTCAAATGTAATATTAACTTAAGCAAAACTTTAAATAAAATTGCTACAGAGCTCTGCACTCTATTACTAATAACTCTGATTGCCTCAAATAATGGTAGCATATTGAAGCCTCACTCTGAGCAAAGTCACCATTCTACAGGGTTTCAGTCAAACACTGTTATTGAGGAAGCAATACTTAAAATAACATTTCTTCTAATGATTAAATAGAGAGTTGGCACAAACTACAGGACAGAAAAAAATCTATATAGCCGTTGGGGAAAGGATAAGTAGGTTGTGTTTTGCAATTCCTTCCTGGTGGGTTCACAATTATTCCACAGCATGACAGCTAAAATGCCTAAGAAATCGCTTACCTGAATCTCAGTAATAATTAGTCCCCTATCCTTTGTATGATCACCATGAGTTCTTTTGATCTCACTACATGGAAAGATTGAGTTTACCCATTTACAGTTCTAAGTATTTATTCCTCACAGGTACACAAAATTATGCTGGGGGTTGAACAATTCCTGGCCAGCAGTGTGTATTTTAACTAGGATGTTTAAGATGCATCAGTTGAATAATTAATGTGTAAAATCTTAGCTGGCTGGGTAAGGAAAATGAAACCAAGCTTTATTTGTTATAGACATAGAAAGCCATATTAAAGTCTTTCTGCTTTCAAGATGAAGCCTCTATGTCAAAAAAGCCAAAAGACAAAAATATTCCTGTTTGTAGTGCAATTCAAAAGGAAATTAACCAATTGTGTTAATTTGTTATGCTTGTAATTTGGCTGAAAATGGTGGTGTTGCAGTATTACAATTTAGGTGTGGGACAGCATGTAAATGAACCCTGTAGCACTTACCAACTATTCGCTTATTTCCTTGTTCATTAAACTGTTTAGAAATGTGTGGCCTGCCCATGGTAAGCTACAATTAAAACTATTTTTTTATGATTAAGGGCTATTTTTAAATGAACATTTTAAAATCCACTGGCAGCCCCTATGTCTTTTGTCCCATGCTAGCAGGGCCAACAGGATGGGTAGTTCAGAAGGGATACTTAATTGTACCACAGCCCCCAGCAAATGAGCCATATGTGATGCTGGCAGAAGACAAAAGGTCTCCAGTTTAGTGGCGGTGTGTGCATCACTAAGAGTCTGTCGATGCCATCAGAGTCCCTGGAACGTGTGGGACTTCTGGTCTAATATCAATATGTAAGCCGTTGCATCTGCAGAGGCCGAGGAGCCCAAGTGTTCAATCTTAGTTCGTTTCCTGTCATTTCCACAAACGCTAAAATGTTGACTGTCTTCAACACCCTCCATTCTGACAAATAAGCTAGCAAAAGGATCTGACTATTTATAGTTGATTTTAACTCTGGAGGTTCTCATAGGTTCAGCTCAAATGTATTCATTTTCCTCAGGTTAAAAAAAAAAAAGCCATGTGCCACAAAATTCTTTTCTACGCTTTAGAACTCAAAACTGATGTATGTGCTATACATCTGTTCCTCAATCCTAATCTTACATATGGGGAAACTTGGCCCTAAATTTTCATGACCAATTAGTGGCAGAGTACCAACTAACCCCAAAACCTCCTGCCTACTCCCCCACATCCAGGCAGGGCTCTTTTCAACACATTGTATCACCCCCAAAAGTCAGGTTGCTATACAATGTCCAGGAAGTGAGTTGTATGAAGTACTTTGCTTGTATAATGAGAGATCTATGTGGTTGTAAGTGAACAAACACCCCCAGGCTGTTATGGAACAGACTGTTTATTGAGCTTCTCAGCCTCTCTGAGTCAGGTCAAAGCTTAACAATGTACTCCATTAAGAGAAACACTGAGAAGCCCCAAAAGAGGTTGGACATCATGGTCCAAGTAGGGTTTGGCTGGCTTAGACTTGGTCTATGCCCCATTGGTCCTTACATCTGTTATCACTAACCCTGTGATTTTTGCCAAGACCTAACACTACCACACTTCTCCGAATGATTCACTCATTGATTATTACTCTTTCTTCCACCTTCCCAACTCCCATACTTCCATACTTCTTGTCCTTGGAAATTCCACCCTATTTTTGCCCCCCTCATTATCCCAGGACCCCAAATCCAGGCCACCATATTCAAAATATTCCCTCTCTCTTGGTCCAGCAGTTCCCGTGGATGAGGCCCATAGATGAAGAATGAGGTGGAGGAGATAAGAGTATTTATTTCAATATTTTTACTTTTCCGAAATATCAACTACAAAATTCTGTCAACCACCCCATGTCATAGCTACAGTGCAATGAAAACAGATACTCAAAATTTGACTGAGGGCCTTCCAAAGATCTTGAAGGGCTTGGTGAATCATCAGAAATATGAAGTTGCGTTCTACCCACAATTAAGACTGAATGTATTTTCTTATATCGTGGTTTTTTAAAATTGGTAACTTCAATATGGTTTATAGTAACTTTTTTCCTAGCAGAATATCTTCTAGGTATGAATTACTATTATTTGAGGCAATTGTTTTAGTAATGTTTTTAAATGAGCTAGAAAGTCACTCCACAAGCACAAAGATAATTCCTCATCAATGGCAGTAAAGATCTTTTTGTTTAGAGAAATAATATCTGTGTAGAGAAAGTTAGTAAGGAAATTTGGCCTTATTTAGCAAATGAGTGTTATACCAGCGATTGGTAATAAAATCAATACAGAAAAATATAATTATACCAATGCCATGTAAAAATCTGTGATAATTCAATCTTGGGCTGGCATATTTTCACCTTTATTCATTAAAAAATGGCAACAAGATTCAGGGTAAATTAAGAGCATAAGCATGAGCTCCTAGGGGTTCTTTAACCCAGTTCAGAGAACAAACCTTCCAAGCTCTCCAACATTCATTTGCATATAAATAATTACTGTGCTGATTTCAAATGATTTCACCTACTCACTGGAGCATCAATCAAAACTTCTGCTTCATAATATTTGTTAGCTGTTTATAATATTATTTCTGCTTGAAAACAAGAAAAATTATTATTTTAAAGTAATCTATAATTGAGCATTGTCACAACACCGGAATACACATCTCACACATCTGTTGGTAACAGAGAGGCCTAACTGCTGCACAGGCTCCTGTAGTTCCCCAACCACGGAATCGTCATTAAAGAGCATTTAGAAATTGCCTGTAAATGCCTGATGCACTTAGACCTGAAGCAGTTTGCCCCACTTCTAGGGGTCTACAAATCAAGTCTCCACCTCAGAACCAAAGTGCTCAGGGCTTTAAGAGAAAGGAAGAAAAGCTATGCAGCTCTACTGCTTTTACAATTAATAAAACTATAATTGGTGCTGATTGTTTTTTCAGAAAATGGGTAAAGAAGTATTCTAGAAACTCAAATGCTAAAGGGGAACCAAGAGGTCATGCAGGATGATCCATACCCTAGCAACAAAACCCCCAGCATAAGCCCAGTAATCCACTTGGAGAACTCCAGAGCCTCAGAACCCCATCTCTCAATTTTCTTCCTGTCATTCAGCAGCCAAAGCACTAGACAGTGCTTCTTCATTGGGCCCAAATGCACCTCCCTGCAATTCCTACATATTGCTCCAGGTTTCTAGGGGAGAAAAACCTTAACGTTTCTATGGTTCTTTCTATGGCAGTTTTCACATACATGTTTTCACTGGACCATCTCAATAACTCTGTGAAGCAGATATTCCTGCTACCCTTGTTTTATGGGTGAAGACCTGGAGAAACTGAAATGTCATGCCATAAAATCAAAGTCTACTAAGCTTTAGTCTCCATTACACTCACCAGAGTATTAGAGTAAGAAAGCAGCTCGGTTCAATGCAAAGTACACTGGGTCTAATTGGCATTGGAAATGCCATCTGAGAAAGCAAACAATATAGTGAAGACCTACTCTGACAGGGCCAGTGCCAATTTCCCAGCTTTCATAGCTGAGCACCACTGGGGAGAGGTCACCGAGGCCCCATCCTTCTCTCTACTGATTTCTGTCCTAACCTATGCTTCGGTTTCCAAGGTAAAGGTTGTGGAGCCTGGGGGAGCAGGTTAAACTGGGTTCAACTTTCTAAGACTTGGGCAGCTCTTCCTGAGCCTTTATACTCAAGTTAAGTACTGAGTCCCCTGAGATTTTTCCGAGTCACTCCTCCCCAGCAGCAAAGAATCTTAAAGGGCAGTCCCAACAGACCAAATTGATTTCTGTTACTGATGAATTTTAGCCTTTATAGTAGCTGTACCAAATTAAAGTGGTCTCTGAGGACTTGTATCTTATAGACCCAGAGGGAACATAACCCTCCCAATGTTCTTGGACTTGGGGTATATATCAGTAGCAGAGTGCTTACTTAACGTGGATGAGAGACCCTGGGTTCAATCCGCAGGCTCACAGAAAAAAAATTAACACACACCAAAGTCCTTGGACTTGAGGTTATTTGGCCTGTTCCAGGCTCTCACTCTCTGGTATGGAATTGCTCATTCTGTTAGGGTAACAGTCCACAGATTGTTCTCAGCACCTCAAGATCATCGGGCCTCTAGCAATGCCTCTGTGTGACATCATTCCCATCCCACTAAAGAAATTTGGTCTTTCACTAGTCCAGAAGTGACTCCTAGAACATGGAAGCTACCAGAACTTATGCTAAGGGTCAGGCAAGGAGGAGTTGGAAGCATTTCCTTTACATACAGATCTCTAAGAACTTAGATAAAGCCACAGTCACTGATGCAAGTTCTTATCAATCATCCCCTCTGGATTATAGCAAGATGATCATTCCTACCTCTAAGAAATGTCAAAGTTTGAAGCTCTTTGATTAGGAGAGAAAATAAAAGAGATGTAGTTTGTGTTCCCTTGCTATTTCCACACTAAATGCTACAGGACTGGAATTTTAGGGATCATAATTTAGCCTGTGCAACATATGACTTACTACATTAATTCAGTAAACATTTATTGGACACCTACTATATTGCTGAAAAATCAGCCACAGTCTGTCATTGGAGAGCTCACAGACTAGTAGGGAAGATGAGTGTCTATTGCCTGGACAAAATGCTTGACATGCTCAACTTAAAGGAGGAGAGGCTTTATTTTGGTCCATGGTTTCAGAGGTTTCAGTCCATGGTGGAAGGGCTCTAAGAAAGAAATAGCACAGCAGAAGGGCATGGTAGAGGATATCGGCATAACCCATCGCGAGGAAGCAGAAAGTGGAAGAGTCAGAGCAAGAGATAAATGCTCCAAAGATACTCCCTAGTGACCTACCTCATCCAACTGGGCCCCAGCTCCTAACAGCACATTCAGCTATGAACTCACCAATGGATGAATCCACTGATGACTACAGTGCCGCCATGATCCAATCACCTCCCCAAAGCCCCATATCTAAGCACATGAGATTTTGGGGGGACACTAGATCTGAAGCATAACAGTTAGCATATAAATAAAAGGGTTTCAATATGACAGTGTATAAAATAGAGAAGAGGTTCCAGAGGTGGACCTGGTTTATTATTCCTAGAAACCCTGGAAAGGCTTGCCAGAGGAAAGAACAATGTTTTGAAGCATTATTAGTGGTTCAGAAGGTAAACAGGCAGGAAGTAGAGTCAGAGCAGAGGAAACATATTAAGAGACACAGTACAATACTGCTGGAACCTGAGAAAAAGTGGGGTGATGTGAGATGAAGTTGAAGAAGTAGGAAGAAAGCAGATCAATATGCGAGGAGCTTAAAATATATCCTTTAGAAAAGTAAGTAGCTACTAGGGAGACTAAATATTTTTATGCTTCTATTTTGTTGTTCTTGTTTCTGTTTTTCTTTGTTCTTTGCAGCTATATGTTATGACTAAATGTTCAGTTTAGGAAAGTCACTTTGTGTCCATAGACTGCATGAAAAGGATTATGTGGGGATGAGAGACTAGACACAGAAAGGCAAGGCTGAAGATCACAGAAATAATCTAAGAGAGATAAAAGCTTGAACAAGGAAATGGCATGTGGATAAAGGATAGAATCAATTTGGTGAATGTTTGACTTTGTGGCAGAGGGAAGGAAGAGGAATGGTCAGATTTTTGTTCTGAGACCTCTAGATGGATGTTATTGCCATCAACCAGAAGTATAAAAGGAGAAGCAAGTTTGGGGGGTAGTTGGGTGGGGAGATTTCCGACTGAACATACCGAATTTAAAAAGTTTGAAGTATAGATGTCCTACAGATAGGTGAATAGATGTGTATGAAATTCTCAGGGTATTTTAGGACTAAAAATATATATCTGGAAGTTATAAGTGTGCAAGTAATAGTTCAAATCTTGGTATGATTAAAAAAAATAAGCAAGGAGCAAGGTATACACTGATTTCAAAAGTAGATGGTCAAGAAAGAGGTAGGTCATTTAAGGTGTAGGTAAAAAATAACTTGAGATGAAATGATCAGAGATAGGAGAATCAGGAAAGTAAAAGATCAAGAAAATCAAAAGAGGGCAGAGATCAAGAAGAGAGTAAGGAGAAAACAGTTGAGAAATAGGATAAAAGTAACATAGAACTCGGTAACGAATGGACTCTTCCCCATTCTACTTCTCTTATGACCAGATATTATGGCAAGTTTAAGTTCGGTGATTAGAATAATGGTTTAATGAAGAGAAATGGGGTACACAGAGGAAGAATAAATAAGTTGGGAGAAAAACAGATGAGTTTCAGTTGAGATACACAGGTTCTGAGATGCCATCAGGATGTTAATGTCTAGGATCAGATGGGAAACTAATCTCAGGAGAAAGGTCAGAGTTGGAAGTAAATATTGGAAATCATCTGCAAAAGGTATTAGTGGAATCCATGAAATTTCCATGGAAGAGGATACAAGATTGGAGAGGTAAAGAAGATATACATATGGCAAATAAGCAGATGAAACTATGTTTAACATCATGAGTCATTACAGAAATGTAAATCAAAACCCAATGAGATACCACTTTATATACACTACAATGGCTATAATGAAAATACTAACAATTCTAACAAATGTTGATGAAGATATGGAAAAAATAGAACTGTTCTGTATTATTCATATGCATGTAAAGTGGTACAGCCACTTTAGAAAAGTTGAGCAGTTTCTGAGTTAAACACAGTTACCATATGATTCAGCAATTACACTGCTAAGCATTTACCTTAGAGCAAAGAAACTGCATCTCTAAACAAAATATATACACAGATGCTCACAACGGCATTATTTATAATAGCCAAAAGGAAGCAAGTTCAACAAATGATAGTGTGGTATACTCATATAATGGAATATTAGCCATAAAAAACAGCACAGCTCAGAATAGCTAAATCTTGGAAGTGGCCTATACGACCATCAACAAGTGAATGGATAAAGAAAAAGTAGTACATATACACAAGTACCACTCAATCATAAAGAAGGATAAATTTGAATCATTTGTAGGAAAATGGAGGCACTTTGAAATCATAGTGCTAAGTGAGGTAAATCAGGCACAGAAGGTTGAATATTGTGTGGCTTCTCTTATATGAGAAATCCAAAGTTGAAATAATTTAAAGTGAAAAATAAAAGAAATATGTTAGGAAACAGAGAGATACACTTATGGAGATGGGAAGGGGTTTTGGGAATGGGGGAGAAGGGAGGGAGGGGAGAGGAAGGGAAGTAAAAAGGATCAAAATGCAATATGTATATATACCAATACCCCCGTGATCAATATATTTGTTATGTATTGCAAACATATAGCAATAAAATTTTTTTAAAAATAAAAAAATGTAAAAGGGGTCAAGTGGGGAGAGTATATGGGAACTCTCTCTACTATACAATTTTTTGTAACTTGATACTGTTCTAAAAATAATTTATTAATTAAAAACAAAAATTTAAAAAAGCACAGAGAATGAAATATTGACACATGCTACAATATGGAACCCTGAAAACATTATACTAAGTGGAAAGAGCCAGTCACAAAAATCTGCACAATGTATGGTTTCCTTTGTATGAAACAGATAGAAGAAGGGAATTTATAGAAACAGAAAGTAGATAAGTGTTTGTCTGTGGGTGAAGGGAATTCAGAGGAAATGGAGGGTGATATCTAGTGGGTCTGGGATTTCTGTCTGGAATACTGTAAAATTCATCGTGGTGATTGTGTGATGGTTACAGAGCTCTGTGGATACAGTACAAGCAACCATATTTGCATGATTTGCATATTATGTATTATACCTAAATAATGTAATAAAAAGGCTAACACATTTGGAAAAATCTAAAAAAAAAAATAGACAATTTTCCAGAAAAATTAGAAAACTGGAGTTGCAAAGTAAAGAACAATGGAAAAATTATTCTGTTAAAGAAAATTTTCTCCAATGATTGTTACAATGCCTAGACAGTTTTATAAGTAAGTTATTTCTAATTCACAAGGAACAGATCATTTCCATGCTCTAAAAGTGATTCCTACCATAGATAAAAGGAAGGAAATAAGCCACATTCATCGTATAAATCTAGTTATCTTGACCACAAAACCTGATACACACACAGAAACACACACACGGAAAGAAAACAAAGAGTAATGTCACAAATATAGATGCAATAATCCTAAATAGATGGAATACTGCTCTGCCATAAAGAAGGATAAACTCAAATCACTTGTAGGAAAATAGATGCATTGTGAGAGTATAATGTTAAGTGAAATAAATCAGACAAACAAGCGTAAATATCACATAGTTTCTCTTACATGAGAAACCCAAATTATAAATAAAGAGCAAAATAAAAGATAGATATTGGAAATAGGGAGATAGATCTTTCTCAAATGGGAAAAGAACCAAAAGATGGAGGGGATAAGGAAGGAGAGGGGAAAGGGATGAAAAAAGAATTAAGATTCATTAAGTACATGTATCAATTCCTCATGAGGAATTTAATCATTATATACTGCAAATATGTGCTAATAAAAAATCCCAAATAAAATGCCAGCAATCCAAATCCAGTAAGACATCATAAGCAAGGAGAGATTATTCCAGGAGTCCAATTTAATATTAGGATATCTATACACATAGTTCACCACAACAATTAATCAAAGGAGACAATCTGCAGGAATGACAGGGAATTTGTATTTTGTTTATTTTAAATTTTCTCAAGAAATTAAGAAAAACCACTAAACCAGAACAGAAAATTAGTCAAAAGAGAAGAAAATGAATGTTCACTTTCACTAATAATTAAATAAATGTAAATTTTAAAATAAGATACCAATTATTTGTAGTAAAATTGGCAAAATCCTCAGTGATAGCAAGAATTTGGGGAAAAGGAAGCATGCCACACTTTGCCTCTAAGATGAGAATTGTTACAGGGTTTGTGATGGTTACTTTTGATTATCAACTAGACTGGTTTGAGAAATGCCTAGGAAGCTAGTAAACCATACTTCTGTGTGGGTTAGTGGTGTTTCCAGGGACAATTGGATCATGAGGGATCCAACTCCATCAGCTGATTGATTCATTGGTGAGATGATAATATGATGGCTTATAGGGAGGTGGGGCCTGTTCAGAGGGAGTGGATCATGGGGTTGTGACCCTGGGGACAATATCTAGCCCTCAGTCCCATCTCCCCTGGCTCTTTCCTTCTCATGCTGCTTCCTGAGGTGAGCAGCTTTTCTCCACCATGCCCTTCCACCATGTGTTTTTGACCTGGAACTAGCCAATAATGGACTGAAACCTCTGAAACCATTAGCCAAAATAAACTTTCTTTTTCCCCTTTAAGTTGTGTATGTCAGGTATTTTGTCCCAGCACTAGAAAAGTGACTAACATTGGACCTTTAGCCATATCTATCAAGAGCCTTAAAAATGTACGTACCAGTAGAACCAACAACTGTGTACCTAAGAATTTATTCAAAGGAAACAATCAAGGGCTTCTGCAAAAACTCAGTCAGAGAACATTCATCTGTGTTGTCTACAGTAAGGAAAACCAGAAAATAACCTAAAATCCCAATAGTAGCAGATTGCTCAAATTATGGTACTTTTACACAGTGAAATTTTTGGGGGGTGGGAGGGGGTACCAGGGATTGAACTCAGGACCTCATGCTTGCCAGGCAGGTGCTGTGCCACTGAGCTAAATCCCTGGCCCAGTGAAATGTTATATAATCAGTAAAGGTGCAAAACAATAACAAACTTAAAAGGATGTTCAGAATACATAAAATGTTCAAAAGACAAAAACTAGAAATTCCATCCAACTTAGCTATTCCCTTTTTAGGTATCTTCCAAAAAGAGTTAAAGACATTATATTACAACGATACATGCACACTCATGTTTACAGCAGCACAATTCACAATAGCTAAATCTTGGAAGCAGCCTATAGGTCCATCAACAGATGGATGGATAAGGAAAATGTGGTGTCTGTACACAATGGAGTACCATTCTGCCATAAAGAAGGATAAACTCGAGTCTTTTGTAGGAAAATGGATGCACCTTGAGACCATAATATTAAGTGAAGTAAATCAGACACATAAGCTTAAATATTGCATGGTTTCTCTTCTATGAAAAAACCAAAATATGAAGTACAAAATAAATGATTGACAATAGGAAATAGCAAGATGGATCTTTGGCATATGGGAATGCAACTAAGAGATGAAGGGAAGTGAGAGGAAGAGGAAGGAAATGAGATTTTTAAAAAGGGAACTGTGAAGTGTTGTGTACATGTACCAAGTCCGTACAAGGAACATGATCATCATGTACTACAGATAGGTATCAAAAAATTACACACACACACACACACACACACACACACACAAATATATATGATAAAGGGTCCAGGAGATGCAGTGAAGGGGAGGGACTGTACAGTAAGGGGATAACAAAGAAAGAGCTAAGAAATGCCATGTATATGCACCAGCTCCCCAGGATGAATGTGATCATTTTGTACTACAAACATGTACTAATAGAAATAATTTGAAAATAATGATGTTAATGACAGTAGGAAAAAAGAATAGGCTCAGCTTGTTCTGTCAACAATGGAGAGTTCATTAAAAAAACTTATGAAAGAGCACATAGAGTATAGAGAAAAGGAGAATGGGCAGTTATAATAAAATGCTAATAATACCGATCTCTAAATAGTATGAATGAGTAACTTTTACACTCTCATTTTTAAACATCTCTTTTCTACATGCTGTATGATATAGCTATGACTATAGAATGGAATACTGGGCCACTATTAACAACCTTGAATTAGGAGAACAATACAAAGTCCTAGAAAATTAAGTTAAAAGACAGACTATAAAATGGTAAATACAATTTTCAAAATATGTAGAAAAAAACTTGAGCAAAATAAACTAAAAGGAACATCAGTTATGGTTTGTTCCAAGCAGTAGGGCCACAGATAATTTGCTTATTTTCATCTTCTTACATTTTATACACTTTTTACAATACACTTTTAAATTCCAGGGAAAAATGTGTTTGCATTTCAAGAACAAATAGAGAGAAAAGGTCGAAAAATATAATAATTATTCTGTCACTGTTATGCTGTGAGGGATTTATATCGGAGCATTTTGGCACCCATAACTAAATCCAACAATTGGTCCTTGATAAAAAGGAGAACACAGATTTACAAGAAATAAGAAAAAGGGCAACGTATTAATATGCTGTCTGTGAGATTTTTAAGTATAAAGAGAAAAATCTGGAAATCAACGTATCAAGAAATTAACAATGGCTAATTCTTTTTGATAGGAATACAGGTGACAATTACTTTTATGGATGTTATTGTCTATGTACGCTGGTATTTTCCAAATCTGAAAAAGCAAGTCAAAGAGCTATGAATATTTCTACTCCGTGGTGTTGGAGCCATGGGGGCACATTTGATCCTCTGAGACTGCGGGAAAGCCAGTCGCTTCCTGGGATGGGAGGGAGCATTCATAGCTCCTAGTTTTTTCTGGTTTCCGAAGCTAAGCGTCTCACCGTATACTGCATGCCAAGGGAGCCCCTTGCCCTATGGCAACAGCCCCACAAATCAGGGCCATGGATCTCTAAACTTGCAGAGCCTCCAGTCAGAAGCAATTCTCCCTTCCCATGGCTCTATCCTGTACCTCTTATGCCATCCGTCCCCTGCCATTAGACTGGGAGCTCCTGGAGGACCAGGCATATCTTGCTTCTTTGCCTACCCTAGAGCCTTACGTAGCGTTAGATATTTAATGAACATTTATAAGACATAGACAAGCAGGCAGGTGTGAAACATCATGACTTAGAAGTGGAGGGACATGGATACCAGCAACCCCGAAGCATTTCGTCCTCTTGGGAAAGCACATCCCAGACCATGGCTTGGCCACTTTTTCTGTGTAGGGCTGCAGCAATCTCGTGGGTAAGAATGCCACCTAGTGGAATGGTGTGGGCATAGGCAGTGATGACAGCAGGTCAAAGAAAAAATAAAAGCTGTTTCAAACAGACCTTTGGAATAAAAATATTCAAGCCAACAACAGTAAATGCAATGGTGAGATCTAGACAAACTATTCATGTAAGGACATGGCAGCAATGAGGTCAACATGACACGAACATATAAACTTATCTGTGACATGGATTTCTTTGTTTCAAATTGAAGGAGAATGCCTTATCTCATTGCCAATTTAAGCCTGAGGTTCCAGGTTCATACTTACTGCATGTTCCTGTGGATAATACGGTAGTACAATAACTTTAAAATTATTGTGCTATTTTCAATATTATCTAAGCTCTTTAGTGTGAAGATGATAAAATCTGTCTACCACAATAAAATATAAAGGGAGAAGTCCCTCTGCTAAAGGTTCATATAATGAAAGATATGGAAAAAACAACCTTTTCTTGAAAGAAAACCAATTATTTAAGTATTTTCTGGATTTTTCAAGACACTTATTTGTTTTCTTAGAAGAAACTTTTAACAACAGAAAAATCTTTTTTTTTTTTTTTTTTTTGGTACCGGGTATCGAACTCAGGACCTTGTGCTTGCAAGGCAGACGTTGGCACCACTAAGCTAAATCCCCAGCCAGACAACAGAAAATCTTGAGTCAAAATTACACAACCATTTATCTTTTTCCCTTCAAATTTAAAGCAGATGGTAGTTGTCAGATTGAGTGTAGGGGAATCCCTGTTTCCTCTGGCATCAGAATGGAATAAGCCCCCACTTCTTAAGCACACATGTAGCAGGTCTGAAACCACACATGATCACATACCTCTGACTTGATCTGTGTGAAGGGACGGACATTCTTGATGTCCTTACAACACTGGAGACAATCACTGTGGACTTGGAGCTTCATGGAATCACAGAGATTTGATGGTAGCAAAGGTTTGACACCCACCTTGAGAAGCCCATTGTCAAGTAACTTTGAAAAACAAAACAAACATTTTGTTTCAGTTCAACTAGGAGAGATTCTAGCCAGTATAACTAGAGAAACTGTATAAATAAGAGGTCATAATAAAGTTAGATAATTTCCACAGAACTTTTCACCTAACATGCTGAAAGTTTCTGACAGTCTTAGTTACTTTGTCATTGCTGAGACACAATTTCCAACACCCACAGCTCTAAAGAAAAAGGATTTATTTTGGCTCACAGTTTGTAGACATTGTAGTCCATAGTCAGCTGGCTCCAAAGCAAGGCAGCATGGCAGAGGGGCACCGCAGAGGAGAAACAGCTCATGGCATGGTGTCAGGAAGCAGAGAGTGGGCAACGGAGGAGGGAAGAGATATATATCCAGGCCATGCTCCATTGATGAGTGTCACACTCCATCATCCAATCACCTCCCCAAAGCCCCACCTATGAAGGCATGAAGCTTTGAGGGAACTTGTAGATGTACACCATAAAGCTAACTGACCTCTTTTTTTGCTTGTCAGAACTTGGCAAAACCTACAGGTTCTAGCTATAATAATAGTCTTAGAATCTAACTCTGGCAATGTCATATTTCTCCACTAACCCTGATCAAAAACCTTCAATGCCTCCAGATCACCTCCTGTAAAACATCGAGCACCTCAATATTGCATTTAAAGCCCATAGAAATGTGCTCCCAACCTACATTTCTGTATATATTTGATATAATTTTACTATCATGAGCCTCTGCTCCAGCCAAACTAAATTTCTCACTCTTTGGCTATATTAATATATGTTTTCAACTTTCTAGCGGTGGAAAAAAATCAGGTCACCTTCACAGGTCATTAAAATCATGCACAAATGCTTTAAAAGCCATAACCAGAAGAAAAGTATCCTCAGACTTGCTATCACAGAAGATACAACCATTGAAGGATGAATCAAAAGTTCATTTCTCTCAGCACCTGACCTGAATTATTCTAATGCCTGTTCTGATACTAACTAGTCCAGTGCTTTCTTAATGTTTCTGGAGTTTTGACATTTCTTTGATTCTGCTCAAAACAACTATTCATATTATTTTTGTAAAATTCACCCACTCCCTCCTCAAAGTGCTGCAAGTTTTCAAAAAGTTAAAATTAATTGAAATAAATTTGGCTCTGAGAATTTTAGAGCAATTTTGTGAGACATTTTGAAATCTTATGATATACACTGGAATGTGCCAAAGATGAAGCTGAGAATCAGTCTTGGCTAATATGTTCTTCTCTCCAAATGTACTGTTTCCACCTACAAAATGGGAACTACTGATGTGCCTACTCTCTCCCAAGTCTCCCAGCCTGGATATTATGAGAACACATGGCATATATAAAGAATTTTGCTTTCCTCAGAATAAATGAAGCATATATAATCCACATTAGGCAATTTAGCAATAATGCTATCTCCTTGTGCTAGTAAACATTCTAAATATTACAAACAAAATATGAGACAAAATCACATTGCTTGACAACATAGAGACATAAAATTCTTTCAAGCTACAAAAAGACATTTATTTTACAGAACCTACCTTTGGAAGTCACAATACTTGGGAAGGTACAGATCCAACATCCAACCAGAATTGCCCTTGGGAAGGAACTGGCCTTCAAGACTGGCTTTGTTGTCTGTGAACAAAAGAGTCCCTTTAGAACTAGGGATGTGAGTTCAGGATTTAAGAATATAGGATGTAATAATTTCTTCTAGATTCTGGGTTTAAATGTTTCTGCAGAAAGATTAGAAGGAAGCCTTGGGAGGAGAGGCTGGGAAAAAAAATAAGGCTCCCTTTTCAGGAGTACATTTTGTCCCCACAAAGCTATTTTGTTTGCAATCATAATTTAGCGAATTCTTTTGATGGAATTCTTTTATTGCAACTATATCTAGGAGGTTGAACTTTCCCAACATTGTTCTGTAATGCCAACTCTAATTAAGAGCTCTACAATTCACGAGCCCCAGACCAGAGGGAAGGTAACAGATCATCTAGGCTACCACTTTGCCTTCCTGCTGAGGCCCATCTCAAGTGGACTGGGAAAGAATCTGAGTCATACTAAAAGAACTACAAAAAGAATCTGTTAAGGACCAAATATTTGCACCCTTCCAAAATCTATACAATGATATCCTGACCTCTAATATGATGATATGAGGAGGTGAGGCCTTTGGGAAACAATTTGGTCAAAAGGGTGATCCTCTCATGAATGACATTCAGTGCCCTTATTTGAAGAGGCCAGAGAGTTAGCTCACTCTCTTTGTGGCATGTGAGTACTCAGCAAGACAGTAGTCTGCAAGCCTAAAGAAGCCCCTCACCACATGATCAAGCTGGGACCCTAATCTCAAACTTTCAGGCTAATAAATTTCTGCTGTATATAAGTGCTATTGTTTGAATGTGTGTATCTCAAAAGGTCGTGTGTTGGAAACATACTTCCTTAATGCAGCAGTGTTGGAAGGTAGGGCCTAATGAGAGATGTGGAAGTGGGTTGTTATAAAAGTAAGTTCAACTCCCTCAGCTTTGCTTTTTCTTGCTGACTTGCTCTCAGTCTTTCCCTTTCTGCCATGTAATGTCACAGCATGCCAGAGGCCAGCACCATGCCCTTGGGCTTCCCATCCTCCAGAATTTTGAGACAAATAGACTTCATTTCTTTACAGATCACTCAGTCTGTGGTATTCTGCTACAGCAACAGAAAATATATCAAGGCAATAAGCAGTCCAGTTTATGTTACTTTATTATAGCAGTCCTCACTGACTAAGGTAGAACCCAAGAATTGAATGCCTATCTTAAACCAGAAGAAGATCTCTGAAGATTACTTGTTTTACTCTTCTGCAGACAGCAAATGTATTGTGCTAATTTTCTGTAGGCTTAATATTAAGAATTTATCAGTTAGTAATTTCAGGTGAAAATAACTGTGAAGTAAACTACACATTGTACTTTCTCAAATATTATGACTAAATAACTTAATATCCTATGACTATTTTTGCACATGATAAAAATGTTGGCATAAATTAGTTGCTAGCAAATGTGAAAGTGTTAGACAGTCCTTCCAGCTTCCTAAGTATTTATTCTTCTTGCCCATTTTGTTGAGCAACTGCTTATGTTATTAGGTACCTCTGCTCTTACCCAGAATAATGGGTGATTTTCACCTTTCAGAGGAAGAACCCTTTAAAAGACTCATAAGAAATCCTGGAGGATGGATTGGCACATGGTTTCCCCTAGGAATTCCTCTGTGTTCAGAGAAGGGAGTCTATTTTAAACCAAGGACATCCTCAGACCTGACTAGATAGCGAAACAGGAGGCTGCAAGTTCTCCAGATCAGGAGCCAGGAAAAACCAGACAGCATAGTTCTGGACTTCTAAAATCTTCATTGCTCTTCCTTCCTCAGACACAGGAGCTCAGGAGTTTCACATCTCTCAGAACTCAGGGTGTGAGCTGTCAGACAAGCACAAGGGAAAGATCTCACATTTCTGAAAGAGCTCTTCATGCAGAACCTAACAAGCTACCTGTATGGGACAGTGAAAAGAAGATCACTACATTGGATGATACGTGGAATTAGACCTCTTCCAGTCCTATGGCCCAAGGGATGAAGTGAGCAGCAAGCACTTTGAAATTTACCAATGACTTTTTCCTCTCCACCCCCAACTAACAGTTGTTCTCCCAACTGCCTTATAAAGTCAGTGTTGTTGGGATGACTTTAGAGCTGAGGAAATTTATGCACATAAAGTTGAGCAAGTGGCCTAGACTCATGCAGCTGGTGAATAAGTAGTAGAGCTAAGATCCAAACATTCATTTTCATGACAATGTAGGGCCTGGAACAAAAAATAGTTTGCAGGGGTTTTTTGGCCCTATCACCCTTTCTGGAGAGCCTCCAGATTTCAGACCTTGCAGAAAACACAATGTAATCTTCTCTTGCAAACTTTCTGCACAGCTGTGAAATATACAGCCAAGAAGAGTGTCCTTGGCACTGTGGCAGTAGATGCACTTCTAACTCT
This sequence comes from Heterocephalus glaber, assembly GCF_053883595.1. Lineage (NCBI taxonomy): Eukaryota > Metazoa > Chordata > Mammalia > Rodentia > Bathyergidae > Heterocephalus > Heterocephalus glaber. Next base: position 102,259 of record NW_028258186.1, on the reverse strand, counting down.
TGTGAAACCTCCTCTTCCCTGGTGGATTCCTCAGTATAGAATTCTATATCTCCAAAGAGAGACATTGCTCCTATGATTTATTGCCAGTGCCTATGTCTAAGGCCTTGAAAACCAAGAAAATTAACCAAGAGGAAATAACTTTGAAGATCAACACCACTATAGGCTTTATAATGACCAGAGGGTAGCTTCATTCATTCAGATCCTAAAATATAGAAATTAGGACTAATTTATCTTTGAAGTATCTATGGGAAACTAGTTTTTACCCTAATCAATTTATATTAAGTGATATAATTGTACACCTTTTCTACCCTAAAATAGAGTTCAAGAAAGTGATGTAATGATATAACCCAATTGCCCTCACGTTTGGTCATATTTTTCACCTTTATGGGTCTTTCCTCTTAAAGAGCAGTGGTGGGTTTATCTGCAAAGCAATTTCAGGGTTCTAATGAAAAGTGAAGGGAAGAGAACTAAGGCCAATATTCTGCCAGTTTCCCTCTCCAGATCATTACTGAATTTGGAAACTGTATTAACAAAAAAACCCTAAGAAATAAACTGTTAAACTGGAATTTTATGCCTGGCAAAAAATATCTTCTGAAACTGAAGGCAAGATTGAGGGGAAGAGAGTGGCAGCAATAAAATGAGTTTTTGATCTCTCTGAATCACCTATTTTTGAAGTGGATAGAGTACTAGAATATTTTAAAATCACATACAATATCCACAACAAAACTAGATGACTAAGAATATCGATAAATCCAAAATATGAACAGGTAGAGACAATCCATTAACATCTACTTGATAATGCAATACTGATATCTACTAAGTAGAAGCAGAAGGAATAAATGTGGGCATCTAAAATACTTGAAAACAAGAGTACCCCCAAAATAGTCAATATGTACCTTACTTGCAAAGCACAGCAGAACATTTTGGCAGCAGCAGTTTTAAGAAGGAGGAATTTTGCACACTCCAATGTGTCAGAAACTACAGAGATCTGAAGGGTTGGAGTGGTCTGAATGAGGAAAAAAATCTAAAAAATTCACTAGGCAAGAGTTACCTTTCTCTTTGGATAACCTAGAAGAAGCATCATTCCCACAGCGAAGACCAAAAAACGCCCAACTAACTTCAAATTTATGAATTTTTTCAACACACTGGAGAACTGAGTTTGCAGAGCAACAAATTTGCCCCAAATTTGAGAAGATACAGTCCCTACAGGAAGAGATAAGATGGGCACAGTCACTTATCTGGGGTAATCCTACCAAACCAGTGAGAAAAATTCATCTAGAAACATTCATGAATTGGTAAAGGTAAAATATGGGCTGATGCAACAGTGTGAAGCCTCCAAGGGCCTCAGAAATTGGAGGAGCTGCACTCTCTTGCAAGTTCTTTCTCCTTGAACCCCACTGGGTGCTTGAAGGAAATATCAGACAGAGCCTTTAAAATGAACTCACTGTGGTGGAGATCTTGAGGAGAGGAAAAACAGTCATGCAGGAGAAGTAAGAATCGTTATCCTACGGATTTTCCCTATCTCAGCTAAGAAAAAATACCTTACTTAATGGGGAGGAAGGACGACAAACTTTGTCCCCTTTAACACACTGGTGGGAATTCACTGCACTTAGGAGGAGGAAATGGGGAAAAAGTACTCCTGAGGGAGGGCACAAAGAAGTACTGGGCCTAGAACTACATAAGGGAAAAGGCAAAAGATGAGAAGGCCATGCTTCTGACACGCTGGGCTTAAACAAAAAACATCATCTTCCCACTTCCCCACACCACAAAGCAAACCAGTCCAATAACAAGAGTTACTAAACACTAAACACTAAACACCTAGCAGAAGGAAGTGTGTGATGCCTGATTCCAAGCATAAGAGCCATTTACCTTTGTCTTTACCATCCTACATAAGATGCTTGGCTTCAAACAAGCAAAGAAAGAACGAAAGAAAGAAAGAAAGAAAGAAAGAAAGAAAGAAAGAAAGAAAGAAAGAAAGAAAGATGAAGACACATAAAATGGCAAGAAAAATCACACTCTCAAGAAACAAAGTGATCAACAGAACCAGAATCTGACATGACAACAGTGAACCTACAAAACAAAAAATTTTAAATAATTATGGTTAACATGTTAAAGGTTCTAATAGGAAAGTTGAACATCATGCAAAATCAGCAGGTAGCTGAAGCAGAGAAGTGGAAATTGTAAGAAAGAGCTAAATGAAAATACCAGAATGAAAGTAATTTCAACAGCAGAAGTGCATGGTAACTTCAATAGGCTCATCAGTAGTCCCAAAATAACTAAAGAAAGAATCAGTGAATATGGAGATCAATCAACAGGAATTACTCAAATTGAAACATAAAGAGAAATTAGGAAAAACACAAAAGAATTCTAAGATAATTCAAACCAGTCTAACATGAATACAATTGGAATCCCAGAAGATAGGAAGACAGGATAAAATTTTATTTTATTATTTAGGAAGACCATAATGGATGAGAATTTCCTAAAATTAAATGATAGACACCATCCCATAGGTCTGAGAAGTTCAGAGGTCCTAATAAATTATCCACAGGCATATCACATTCAACTTCCTGAAAACAAAGTGTAGGAGGAAATCTTGAAAGCAACATGTGTTAGTTTTGCATTATTACAGTGAAATACCTGAGGCAGACTAGCTTCATAAATAAAAGACAGTTATTTAGCTCACAGTTTGGAACTTGAAGGGCATTGTGCTGGCACGTGCTCAGTTCCAACGTGGGCCCTCCTGCTTGCAACATGTCACAGAGGAGGCAGTGCTGGGAGCATGTGTGGGAGCTAGAAATCACAGGACAAACAGGAAGCCAGAGAGCTTGGTGAAACCAAGTTAGGCTTTGAGGACAACCCTCCTGTGAGAACCATCAATGAGTTGTAGGGAAACAAACATAATCTCTTCTGAAGATAAGGTTCCCCTGAGCTCCCAACTGGGTCCACTGCCTATGGGTCCTGCCATTTCAATATTGCTACACTGACCAAGATTCCCATACATGAACCCTTGGGGGGCATACTTAATTATATCCCACCCATGGCACAGACAGAGGGGAAAATGACACTTCATATACAAAGGGAAAAAGAATAAACATTTTGTATTTCTTGTCAGAAATTATGCAAGTCAGAATATTTTTACACCCAGAGGAAATCATCTTGATAAGATGAAGGTGGCATTGCTGGTGAAAAAAACAATTCGGCCATTAGTTTCTTCAAATGTTCAATATAAATTTACCAGGTGAACCAGAAATTTCAGTCCTAGGTAAGAAATATAATAAAGACATATTCCCACCCAAAGGCTGGCATATTTATAACATTATTCAGCAGCCAAAAAGTGAAAATAGTCTAAATGTTTATAAACTACTACACAAATAAACAAAATATGGTATCCATATAATTGAGTACTATTTAGCAATGCAGAGGAACAAAATACTGAATCCTGGCTACATGGATGAACCTCAAAAACATTATGCTAAGTGAAAGAAGCCAGATACAGAAAACTAAATATTGTATGAATCCATTTATAGGAAATTCCAAACACGACAAATCTATAAAGACAGATTGCAATTAGTGAATGCATGGGGTTGGGGGAGGGAAAGTGATTGATTATAAATAGGCATGAATTATGTTTGGGGATGCGGGCAGTGTTTGAAATGTGGATTGTGCTGATGTTTGCACAACTGTAAATCCAGGAAAATTATTGAATTGAACACTTAACAGGCTGAATTTTATGGCATGGAAATTATATCTCCGTAAGACTGATTTTTAAAATGAAGGAGAAATAAAGACTTTCTCAGAAAAACAAAAATAATAACAGAATCAGTAATAAATAAGTTTTTCTGGCCAAAAGAATAGATGGAAACATCAATCTTTACATCAAGAGTGCTAAAAAGAAATAAATGAAATTAAAATAAACTGATTTTTCTTATATTTAATTGATCTAAAATATAACTGATTGTCAAAAGCAAGCAGTAGTGAAATACTGTTCTAAAGTAGCTATAATAATATGAAACACAATGACTACAGAACAAGGAATATTATCAGAAATAAAGAGGAACATTGTGCAACAATAAAGAAGTCAATTCACAAATAAGACATAAAAACATAAATGCATGTGCACTTACCAGAGCTTAAAATACATTAGACAAAATATGACACTTCTGAAATATAAGAAGACAAATACAATTATAATTAGAGATTTTAACCCTCCTATATGAGCAATTGGTATAAAATATAGGAAGAAAATTAGGATATAGTTTACTATCTTCTAACACTATCTTCTAGCACTTATCTTCGAACCTGACTTAAGTGATGCAATTAAGAAAAATCTACACCAACATGATTTTCTCAGCTTCACATGGAAAATTCACAAAGATCAACCATATTGTAACTTATAAAACTGAACAAATTTAAGAAAAAAGAATACAAATAATTAAAGGTATGTCCATAATGGATATCAATAAAACAATGATATCTGTAAAAGACACTGTTAAAAGAACAAAAAGACTAATCACAGAATGGGAAAATAATATCTAGGGATCACACATTTGAAAGACATATCTAAAATATATAAAGAACTCTCAAAACTCAATAATAACAACAATCAACACAGTATGGCACTGGAGGAAGTACAGACATAGAGCAAAGAACAGAATGGCAAACACAGAAATGGACCCAACTAATTTTTGCCAAAGGTACAAAACCAATTCAATGCAAGAGACATAGACTTTCCAATAAATGGTACTGAAGCAACTGTACACAGGCAAAAAAAAATTTTTTTTAAGGAGGGAGATGGGTAAGATGGCTGAATAAAGGTACCTAGCACTCACCTACTCTTCCAAAAAGAAGAACCAAGGCAACAGGTATATAGGTTCATGTTGAGGTGAATGATGGCAGAACAGTGAAATTCAACAGCAGGGAAATGGAAACTTTGTAAAATCCAAAGACCTGAGGCAACTGCAGAATAAGAGAAAGAAAGTATCCTAGCACCGGACACCCAGTTCTACAGCCCGGGAAAGGGGAGTCATCCCTCACAGGAGTCAAGCTGAAAGAGAGCTGCTCAGATAACTCTTACCAGTAAAGATACTGGAAATCCTGGCTATTGGAAAGTTTGGTGGGCTTTGCAAGTTTCACAGTCTAAGTAGATAAGAGGCCTGAAATCCATTCCCTGGGCCCCCCACGCATGGAGTTTTGCTGGGGCCCTCTCATGTAATGCTACTGGGGATCCAGTTGCTACCCTGCCCCTGGAACGCACAGCCTAGTGGGGTCTGGAGAGAAACTCTGCCCAGGGCCAGCCACACCCCACCCTCCCTTGGTCTCGTGGGCATCTCGGCTGAGAGGCATCCTCGCCACGTCCCAGGTGCAACCCGCTCCTCCTCAATCCCTGGTGAGCACCGCAACTGTAACGGGAAGAAGTGGCGCGGAGACAAGTCCCGGCCACGCTGGCTGCCTGCTTGCCTGGGCACGTGGAGCTGGAGGGGGTCTGGGGTCCTGCCGCTGGGCAGGCACGCCCACAGAACAGCGCACAGGGACGCCACGAGACCTACTCCAGCCCCCCGCCACGTCCACACCTCTGTGAGCATGCGCGGCTGACAAGGCTGGGTGTGAGGACCACAGCGCGGGTGCCCTGGCGCCCGCCTCCACCTCTCCCTGAAAGGACGGACCCGCACCCCGTGTCAGTGTCATCGTCATCGGAGGACAAGGGCTTCCGGCTCCTCACCACCGAGGGAGCAGCCAGTAGCAGAGACCCACTCGAACGACAGAGCCAGTACCGACAGTGCCTCGACAAACCGCCGGCGCCTTCCGGGGCACCCCTAGTGCTGCGGGAGCACCCACAGAAGGAGGCACACACACTGACGGCTACCCCACACCTCCTGAACCGCCGGAGCGGAGCGTCTGCACTCTCACACAATCTGCAGAGACAGTGGGTCTCTCGGACGCCAACACGGTATGGGCCACCTCTACACTGACAACCCACAGCCAAGAAGGCGCGGGGCAATTACACTACGGGCTCGGCTGGAAATAAAGTCTACGCTGAGTAACGAACCTGTATATGCCCAGAGCACACTGTCAGGAGAAAGCCGCCCGCTCGGGGCATTCCATAGAGACTGTAGAGACAGCCACTCAAACAGATGCGTGAATCTCAAGGAACACAAGGAAGACACCCAGACCAGGTAATATGACACCTCCTACAGATCAGGCTTCCAGTACCAGATTTCCACCACACTGCAGGGGATAAAATGCCTGACGACGAATTGCAAAGAATGATTTTTCAATCATGCTTGATCGAGATCCAAGAGAATACAGATAAACTGTTAAATAAAATTTGAAAGACAATGCAGGATATGAATGAGAAATTCAACAGAGAGATAGATATTTAGAAAAAGAACCTATCAGAAAACTTGGAATGAGAAACTCTATCAGTTGAATAAAAAATTCAGTTGACATTCTCATCAACAGACTAGATCAAGCAAATGGCATTTCAAAATATCACATTTAGATAAAAATAAAAAACAAGAAAGAATGAGGAGAGCATTTAAGATCTTTGGGACACCATTAAAAAAATCACACATCCACAGCAATGGTATACCTCAATAGGGAAAAAAAAAGGTTAAGGGCATAGAAAACCTATTTAATGAAATAGCAGTGGAAAACTTCCTTTATCTTGGAAAAGACATGAACATCCAGGTACAGGAGGTCTACAGAACTCCACAAAGACATGACCAGAAAAGATCTTCACCATGACATACTGTAGTAAAACTGTCAAAAGTACAGAACAAAGAGAATTTTCAAAGCGTTAATGGACAAGATCAATAAACAATGTATATGTTTATGGAAATATCACAAAGAATCCCATTAATTTGTATAATTAATATGTATTAATAAAAAATAAGGAAAAACAAAAATAGAATTACAATATAACCCAGCAATCCTACTTCTGGGATATATCCAAAAGAAATTAAATCAGATCTTACAGAGATATCGGTAATACCATATGCATTATAGCATTATTCACAGAAGTCAAGATATGGAAACAAATCAAATGTCCTTCACCAGACAAATAGATAAAGAAAATGTTGTAGGTACATAAAATGGAATATTCACAACCTTAAAAAAGAAGGCAAACCTACCATTCGTGACTACATGGATGAACATGGAGGTCATTATACTACCTGAAACAAGCCAGTCACAGAAGTACAAACACAGCATAACTTTACCTGTTTAAGTTTAAAATAGACTCATAGAAGCAAAGAAGCAAATGGTTGTTGCCTAGGGATTGAGAGAGAAAGAAATGGAAGGTTACTGCTCAATGGACATAACATTTCAGTTACACAGAATGAAAAAGTTCTAGAGACATGTTGTACAATATAGTGCTTATAGTTAACAATATAGGAAGTACTGTGCACTTAAAAATTTGTTAAGCCTTCACATATCTAATGATATGGCTTCTCACAACAAAAATCAGAAAAAGAACTAACCAAACAAAAAGACACAAGGGAACATTTAGAGGTGTTAGATATGTTTATTATCTCGATTGTGGTGATGGTATCACAGGTATAGGCATCTGAAAATTCATCAAATTGCATATATTAAATATATGAAGTTTTTATTGTATATTGGTTATTCTACAATAAAACTATTTTTAAAATAAAGAAAAATAAAAATGAACTTAAAATTCAAATTCAAAATGTATCATGGACATAACTGTAAAATTGTAAAACTAAAGCACATAGTAGAAAATCTTCAGACCTAAAACTAGGTAAAGAGTTCTTAAACTTGACTTCAAAAGCATGACCCATAAAAGTAAAAATTGATAAACTGTACCACATCAAATTTTTAAACTTTTGCACAGTGGAAGCCTGTCAAAGAGATGAAAAGACAAATTACAAACTGGGAAAATATTGCAAATTATATATCAAACAAAAGACTTGTATCTGGAAGATATAAAGAATTCTCAAAACTCAACATCAAAAAAACCCCACAAACAATCCAATTATAAAATAGGCAAGAGGCATGAAGAAACATTTAATCGAAGAGGATACACAGATGCCAAATAAGCACATGAAAAGATGTTTAATATCATTAGTCATTGGGGAAATGCAAATTAAAACCACAATATTACTACAAACTTATCAAAGTGGCCAAAACAACAAGAAATTATGACAACGCTAAATGTCAAAGAGGATGTAGATGAAACAGATCACTTACACATTGCTAGTCAGAATGTAAAACGGTTCAACCATCCTGGAAAATAGCTTGCCAGTTTCTTTAAGAACTTAAAAAGGGCTTATGAGGTGACTTAGCCATTGTATTTTTGGGCATGTATCCCAGAGAACTCAAAATTTATGTTAGTGCAGAAACTTGTACATGAATATTCACAGCAACTTTACTCACAATAGCCCAAAGCTGAAAACTCCTGAAATGTGTAAAGGGTTAAAATGTGATACATTTAAGCTATGAAATAGTATCCAGCAATAAAAAAGAATGAAATACTAATATATGCAATAACTTGAAAGAAGCTCTGGGGAAGTAAGCTGAGTGAAGAAATCCAATACAAATAATATCATATTGTAGTGTGAGTCCATGTATATAACATTCTTGGGATCACAAAATTATAGAGATGGAAAACAAAATAGTCATTGCTATGGAGAAGGGATGTAGGGACACTGTGAGGCTGTAAACAGGGAGAGTTACCAGAGCTGTGTGGTGATGGGACAGTTCTGTACCTTGATTGTGGTGTAAGTTACACGAGGTACACGTGATGAAACTGCACAGAAACATGCACAGAAGTGTACGTATAAATAATAAAACCTGAATAGGTTCTGCGACTGAGTAGGTTCATTGTAGCAGTCTCAAATTCCTGGTCTTAATATTGTCCCACAAGTATACAAGATGCCAGTGTTGGAGAAGGCTGAGTGAAGGCTGCCTGGAATTTCCTTGTACTCCCTTTGCTACTTCTTCTGAATCTATAATTATTTCAAAATTTTAAAAAGGTATTTTTAAAATTGATGATAGGAAAATAAGTAACTTAATATCTTTAATGGGCAAAAGGATAAAATTCACCAAAGAAGTTATAGTGATGGAAAATAAACATATGTTAAGATGCTCAACATTATTATTGAAAATACACAAATTAAAACCACAATGAGATACCACTACACACTTTAGAATGGCTAAACATTTTGTGTAAAAGATTAGCAATAGCAAGTACTGGCAAGAATATGGTGCAACTGGAACTCTCATCCCCAGCTAGCAGGAATGCCAAAATGGTACAGCCATTCTGTGAAAGTTTTGGAGGTTCTTACAAAGAATCAAAGTCTTAAAATTGTACATCACAGATGTCTGCTTTGTGGAGAGAGAGAGGAGGGGAAGAAAAGAAAAGGAAATAAAAGGAAAGGAAAGAAAAGGAAAGGAAAAAGATAGATCTATCTCCAGGAAAACCTACTTAAGTAGCAATATGTGCTATCAAGGATGTTGGTAGTATAAATTCCTATACCTACGCTGGGAAACTATTTGGTAATATCTGCTAAAATTAAACACATGCACATCTTATAAATCACCAATTTTACCTCTAGACATAAACAAAATTGACATATATTCACCAAAGAATGTATGAAGATGTCATAGTAGCTTTACTTGTAATAACAAAAACACAGAAATAATTCCAATATCCACAGAAGAATGGATAGGGTCAAAAGGCAGAATATTGTGTAGCAACAAAATACATACTACTTATCTGACAACATGGATGAATCTAACAAACAAATATTAAGTATAAGAATCCAAGACAATAATAAGAGTACATAATGTGTTATGCTTTAAATATGAAGTATCTCTCAAGATCATGTGTTGACGGCTTGGACCCCAGCTGGTAGCACTGTTGAGATGACTGGATCATAGGGACACTAATCACATCAAAGGGTGAATCTATTGGTGAGTTCATAGCTGAATGAGCTATTAGTTAGAGGAAGTAGGTCACTGCAGGTATGGCTTTAAAAGGTATATCATGCCACTGGCCCTTCTCTCTGCTTCCTGACTGCCACGAGTGAAGCAGCTTTCTTCTGCCATGCTCTTCAACATGATGTTTCTGCCTTGCCATAGGCCTTAAAGCAATGGAGGCAGCCTACCATGGACTGAAACCTCGGAAACTGTGAGTCAAAATAAACCTTTCCTCTTCTACACTGACTTTTAAGCCATTTTGTCATAACAATAGGAAGCTGACTAACATGGTAAGATTCCATTTATGCAAAGTAATCAAACATGTTTCAAGTAAACACAGTTGTTATGGGCAGAAGTAGTGTACTGGAAGGGATTACAAGGAGGTCAAGCAATGTTCTATTGTTTTAAGGACTGGTTACACTGTTGTGTTAACTTTGGTGAGTATTCTTTAATCCATTCACTTAATATTTGCTTAATATCTGTGCATTTTTCTGTTTGTAAATCATATTTACCTCAAAATATTTTAAAGCGGTGTGTATATACTTCATTTTCTTCCCTATTCAAAATTTAGATTTCTGATTGCAGTGGGAAGAGTGAGAATTATATATGAAAACTTTTGTTCATGATTAGACAGAAGAATGGAAGAAGTGTTTGATCATTTACTCCATCACGAATGGAGCCAGAGGTTTTCACAACCAAGAGAGGTAAGTATTTTATTTCCTTTTTGGAAATGAGAAAGAACCAAGGACAAGATCATGCTTGGTTTTAACTATGAGACATGGTTCCAAATTTGTAGAAGGAAAAACTTAGGGAAGATAAAAGAGAATAAGGTGTCTATACAGCATTACAGAAAAAAGAGTTTCAAGATTTGTCAGTGTGAGGCAGAGGCAGATTTATCTGGCAGAGTTTGAAAGTACAGGAGAAAAGGAAAAGACTTTAGCTTGACTAACCAGAGGGGGCACACTATGATGTGGGGGTTCACACTGGCTGGTTCACAAGAAAAAAGGACCAGTTTTATGAAGTACTCAATGGGCTGGGGTATGGGTGATCATTATCTCAGTCCTGGTTTTGTAGCTGCAGGGGAATCCTTATAGCCTGAGGAGCAACTGGGTTCCCAGGAGATGACTGGCCTTGCCTGGTAGGGAGGGGCTGCCTCAGTTCTCACCGTGGGGTAATTGCTCCTGCTGGTGGGGTGTAGGTGATCTTATCATTGTGTGGTTTGCAGGGCTCTGCTTTTCTTGGAACCTATGTGATTGTAGGTTTGAAGATTTCTAAGCATCACTCAGAGCGGTGGTGGTGGTGGTGGGGGTCTGGAACTGGATGTTGTCAAAGCTGGCAATTGAGTGTCCCTGCAAACTCTGAAAATTACTTTAGTTACTATTAGCTCCTTGGTCTTGAAGGGAGATGCAATAGACTAGGTAAATTTAGAGCTAATAAACCTTGCAACACAGTTACTCATTAAGTGATTAACGAGCCTACACACAGAGATAAACAGGGATCTAATCCAAAATTTTAAGGTAATAGCAGAGACAAAATAGTGAGTTGCCCTGTCTCCCTTTTACTTCTCTTTATTTCTTCTACCCTGTATGAGGGACACTCTAAGAGCCAAGTTCACAGATGCCAGCAGAGGAACAAATTTACAAGCAGGCCTTTCTTAGGAGGGCAGTCTCAGCCTGTTAACATTAACTCATTATTGCCCACCACTCAATGTTTCTAATCCTACTGTAGGTTGGTACCCACAATCATGGGAATCTTTCAAATATGCCATTTCACACAATCACCAGCCAAATATTAAAATAAATATGTGTTGTATTAATAGTTGCATACTCTGCACACTGAGTATACTTGTGACAGGAGAGTGCTTTTGTTTGGCAATGAGAACTGAGTCTTCCACTTCCACTGATGCCTGACACCTAGATGTCTCCACAGACTCAGCTCTGACTCTTCATGATGTGAACCTTAACTCTCCTCCATTGCCAACCTACCTCTGGCCCCAAGGCATAGTGGCATCACAGTGTATGTACCCTCTAGCCCTGCCCCCTTGTCCTGATACTGGAAAGGAGATAGCAAAAGTGTTACCGAAAGCTATTCCAATACAGGGGCAGCTAGCAATAAATAACTTGAAAATGTACAAAACTGATTGTCAGCCCTTAACATATATCTCCCCAATCCCAAACTAAATGTATCCCAACTTAGTTGGATTTCCAATATCCCATGGCCATTACATTACTACCTAACATGAACACAAGTGTGATGGAGATAGCACGGTGGAAAGAGAAATGTCCCAAACCAACTGGGTTTAAAATGTCTTTTGGAGATTTCATAAACCATGTGACTACAGAACTATAATGCTAGGGCCACTTCTAGGCCTGTGAAGCGTCATCTTTTAACTGTGTTCACATCACTGTGGATCTGTGTTTCATTCAGAGATACAAAACAAGGAATGAAAGTACAGAGCTGCCCTTGATTTCATGGCCAAGATGTGAAATCTAGCACAGAGTTCCCTGGACATCGAGTGGAAAGTAGGAGGAAATATCAGAGAAATTGGGTGTCTTACACTGTAGGCAGAGAGGAGCTTTCCTGGGCAGGCACAGAATTGAATTCAAAGAGCAAAATAAAAGATAATGGGAAACAGAAAACTTTTGTAAATGGGAAAGGCTCAAAGTGATGGGTGGAAGAGGATGGAGAAGGGGATGAAAAAGAACTAAGATATGCCATGTACATGTAACAACTCCCCACAATGAGTGTAATCATTATGTACCATGAACATGTAGTAACGAAAGAAATCAATGAATTGAGCAGCCCAGAAATCAGAGACAGCTCCTACTTTAGTCAAGATTGAACTCCTGAACAATACAGTCAAGCATCAGGTGTTTCTTGAGCTGGAAAGGTTTTTTAGGTGCTGTGTTTCACCTACCCCTCACCATCTGTGAAGGTAGAGAGCAAATCACTATAGTTGAAGCCACTGACTTCTACCTTAATCATTTACTGTGCAACCTTGGGGAAACCACTTTCTCTTTCTGAATCTCAGCTTTCTCATCTCTAAAGTGTAGAGGATGATAATGTGGTTCCAAGAAACCAGGGAGAACTTCCTGTGACATCAGGATGAGAAGAGGGACCAGTTCAGGTATTCTTTCTAAGCCAGGTATTCTTTCTAAGTGCTCAGCAAACATCCACTCTCACTGATTCTCACCCTCATTACAAGCAGTTCAAAGCAGTGGTCTTCATATTTTCAGGGGAGATTGGCAGTACTACTTTGGGATACATTGGATATGATTAATAATCATTTTAAAAGTACAACATACTCTGAAAAATAGTTTTGCTAGGAAGGGAGCTGGAATAGGGGAGGGCCAAGAGTAACCATCGAAATGTCTAAGTGAGAGAGATGAGAGCAAGGGCAGAGTTGCTGATTGCAGATGACACTTGCAAACCCATCGGTTCCCCACCAACCTTGTCCCAGCCCAGCTGTATCCTAGTAAGAAAATGTATAAGAAGTAAAGGGGTATGAGGTTCAGTCACATGACTCTGAACTATAGAGATCCCCATAAGCAAATGACAGACTTGTTGACTGAAGCCCTAGAACCTGTCCTTTTGGAGAATTTGTAAGCAGGGCTCTCAGTGTGAGGATAAAAGTGTACATACTGAGGCCGGGTGTGGTGGTGCACGCCTGTAATCCTAGCACTCGGGAGGCAGAGGCAGGAGGATCACTGCGAGTTCGAGGCCAGCCTGGGCTACAAAGTCAGTTCAAAGCCAGCCTGAACTACAAAACAGAACCCTATCTCAGAAAAAAAGAATTAAAAAATGTATATATTGGACTTGGCATTCCCAACTGCAGCACTAGAGGTGAAACTTTAAACATAGTGTCTGGACAACTGTGCGACACAGCAGGCTTTCAATGTCCTTGCCAATTTGGTCTCTCCTCTCACTCAAGAGAGCATGGAGCAGTTAAATAAATAGAGTTGACTCTGTTTGGTGTCACAATAAAGTATGTTTTGTGAAATGTACATGTTTTTATTCCAGATCTTCCTGGAATATGAAGGGAGGTGTGGGGCAGCTTACAGATAAGCAACACAATTCAAAGTCCCTGAATCATATTAGACTGGCAACAGAAGGGCCTGGTCACTAAGGCTGAGCCCCCTGCTTTGCCAATGGGAAACACAATGCATAGCCACCTGGCTTGGCCAAGAACATACTCGGGACCCAGGGGCAGCTGCACATGTAAGGAGCATAACTCAAGGCAACGGGTTCATAGGTTTGGCACCAGGCTCAGAGTGCATGTCTTGTGTTACCAACTCTGTTTGGCAGCTGCTCCAGCTCTGGGTTGGTCAATACTGAGTTAAAATCCCAGATCCCTTGCCAGCCAACTGTGAGAGCTCAGCCAAGTTCCTTGATTTCTGCATCCTAGGTTTCCTTGTCTGTCAAATGAACCTAATGGTACCTATCTCAACAAATTGATTCAAGTACCAAAAGACATGAAATATGAGAAAGACTTTTGCCCCCACTTCCTCTGATTGTGCTGTTCCTTTTTTTCTTTTCATCTTCTGCCCTCCCAGCCTATAGCTGACTTCGCAGGAATGGACTCCTGTATCACAACCTCCAAACTCCTGTCCATTCTTCAGTGCATAGCTCAGAGCTGGCCTCTCTCTGAAGGCTTCCTGATCTCCCTGTGGATGCATCCTGGCCTCTCTTGAAGCCTTGTAGTACTTCAAAAGTAATTCTTTCTGGCCCAGCATGGTGGCAAACACCTGTAACGGCAGCACTCTGGAAGCCTGAGGCAGGAGGATCACAAGTTCGAGTCCAGCATAAGTGATTTACAGACTTAGCGAATCACTGTTTCAAAATTTAAAGAAATTTTTAAAGGGCTGGAGATCTAGCTCAGTGTTAAGGTCCTGGGTTCAATCCCTAGTACAAAAAAAATTGTGAATGGTATCTGGTCATGCCCCAAATGAGTTACTGACATACTTGCCTTTCCTACTGCAACTAGTATATAGCTAACTCCAGGCAGGGCTTATCTCACTCATATGCCAAATCCATCAAGGATTTGTCAAGGATGTCTTATCTTGGAAGAGACTTTATAAATGCTAGACAACTGGAATAGAACATTTTACTGCATCATCAGTCAACATTTCCTCTGGCAAAGACAGATCGTGAGGACACCACAAAGATGAACTGGGCAGGATGCTTGTCCTCAGAGAGGTTCCAGTCTAAGTGGGGTAGGAGGGTATACATTTGCATACAAAGAACAGAAACCACCCAAGGTAACCTTGCACAAAAGGAGCACTGCAGACTTGTGCCAGAAGGCTGTCAGGAAGAATAGGCAGTACTTGAAGTTTGGGAGCATGAAGTCTAAAGTATTTTTCCTGAATACAAACTGGAGCTTCAGAAACAAAAACAGCCCAAAGTTTGAGCCAAGGATCAAAGAATTTCATATCAATGCTACACATGACAAAGAACTGTGGGTATCAGGTAGTGATTCTTAACTGAGGATGATTTTGCCCCCAATAAGACACTTCAAAATGCTTGGAACTACTGGGCTGTTACAACTTGGAGGAAGCAACATTTGTATCTAGTGGGTAGAGATCAGAGATTCTGTTAAACATCCTGCAATGCACAGAATAGCCTTTACAACAAAGAATGATCTGGCCCCAAGTGTCAAGAGAGCTGAGGTCAAGAAAAATCATCCTTTAATAATATCTACCTGGTAGTAGTACATCTCACATCAACAATATAGTTTCTTTCAGTAAAGTGTGTCTTTCACCACCCAAGAAAACAAAGAGAAAGTTCACCACAGCAAAAAAGTAGGGCTGAGTTTGAGACTTGTATTCACTTACCATGGCATGTTGTTGAAACACTGAGAGTCTGGTCAACCACTTGTAGGATCAAAATGACAGATGTAGAGTTTGTTGGAGCACTTGAGTATTTGTTCAATGAGATCACTATTATAATCTCAAAAATTGCCCTGACTTTAGTGGCTCCACAGTGGCATGAATGGTGACACCTGCCATTGCTCTGGTGAGTAGAGGTTTCAAAGTAATTTCACATGGAGTGGTGTACCTCCCAATAAATCTATCTTGTGATTAAGAAGCAGAACATGTAAGGCAAGTGTTAAGAATCTGCTATTATGAATATAATAAAATGAGAATAAAACACAATGTCCCTCTCCTACAAAGTCAACAAACTTATCAGTATTTCATTAATCCAACAAATAGGATGAACTGGGTGTTACTGATCACCCAGGAATGCTTAATACACAAAAGACTGGGCACCAACGGTTTATCATGGTCTTCTTTGCCTCGCTGAGCAATGAAAACTAACAAAGAAAATTGTTCCAAGCCTCATTTCTTTTTTTTTTTTTTTTTTTTGAGACAGGGTCTTACTCTGTAGTTTAGGCTGGCCTGAACTCACTGTGTACCCCAAGCTGGCCTTGTACTTGAGGCAATCCTACTGTCTCAGCCTGGGACCATGCTTTATAATAGTGGTTCCCAGTCAGGAGCAAATCCCTGCACCCTAATCAGAAACGTTTAGTAATATCCAGAGGCATTTTTAGGTTGTTACAACTTGAAGGCAGGGGGAACTGCTTGTGGTATCCACTGGACAGAGGTCAGAGATGCTGCCAACTTCCTATCAGGCACAGGATAGGCCTCCTGCATATAACAAAGGATGACCTGGTGCCAAATATCAGTGCTGTGGTTGAAAAACTCTATGGACGAAATTGTTCTCGTTAAAAATTTTTTATCTTTCTTCACATTCACAAACACAGTGTCTTCCATGCTAGATCCATGGGATTGTGGGATACACAAATCACTGTGGGAAGCATGGGAACATTGTGGAAAAAAACAAAACTTGAGAAAGACAGGAGTCACAACAGAGACAGGAGAATCGTGGGAAAGTACAGGAAATTGTGGGAAAGACGGGAAAATGGTAGACGGGACAATCATGGCAACAAGCTATGTTTTCATGAAAAGAATTAGGAATGTATC